>NW_028234433.1:27717095-27724595 GCF_977035675.1 Penaeus japonicus
TGTGTGTGTGTGTGTGTGTGTGTGTGTGTGTGTGTGTGTGTGTGTGTGTGTGTGTGTGTGTGTGTGTGTGTGTGTGTGTGTGTGTGTGTGTGTGTGTGTGTGTGTGTGTGTGTGTGTGTGTGTGTGTGTGTGTGTGTGTGTGTGTGTGTGTGTGTGTGTGTGTGTGTGTGTGTGTGTGTGTGTGTGTGTGTGTGTGTGTGTGTCTGTGTGTTTTGAGTTGGTGATCGAGTACGTGTACGTGTGCATGTTGATGTGTGTGCGTGCGCGCGCGTGTGTGAACGTGCACGTATGTGTGTGTAAGCAAACTATCAGGGAGATGCCAATCCCGAGCGCGTGAGATGCCTGAAAGGGAGATTATATTTTCTCAACTCGAGCTTGTTCTTCTAAAATTAGAAAGAGTTGGCTAATTATATTCTAGTGAGGAATCCACCGAGGAGTAGCATAGAGGCAGGACCGCACAAGTACACAGCTATGTATGTGGATCCATGTGCATATACCTATGTGTCCACAATTAAATGAATAAATGAATAAATTAATAAATGACTAAATAAATATCTATATCTATATCTATATATACATACATACATATTATATATATATATTATATAGTATGATATTATATATATATATATCTATATATGTATATATATAAATATAGATAGAACAAATATATATATATATATATATTAAAATATATCTATATACACACATTTACATATTTGTACCCTCTCTCTCTCCTCTCTGTCCCTCTCCTCTCTATCACTCCTCTCTCTCTTCTCTCTCTATATATATATATATATATTTATATATATATTATATATATATATATATATATATATATATATTATATATATATAGGTATATATAATTATATATTAAATATATAAATATGTAAATAATATAACATATACGATGTATGTATATATATATATATATATTATATATATATTAGTTATATATATATATATATATATATATATATACTATACCACACACCACTCAAAATATGTAAATATATATATATATATATATATATATAATATATAATATATATATATATGTGTGTGTGTGTGTGTGTGTGTGCTGTGTGTGTGTGATGTGTGTCGTGTATGTGTGTGTGTGTGTGTGTGTGTGTGTGTGTGTGTGTGTGTTGTGTGTGTGTGTGTGGTGTGTGTGTGCTGTGTGTGTGTGTGTGTGTGTGTGTGTGTTGTGCGGTTTATGTGCATGTACGCATATTTATCGTATGTATGTATACGGATTATATATATATATATATATATATATATATATTATATATATATATATGATAAAATTGTGTGTGTGTGTGTGTGTGTGAGTTGTGTGTGGTGATATTATATATATATATTATACCATACATAATTAATAATTTTTAGCGAATCAAAGTATTATATATATACCATGCACACACACGAAAACTACACCCGCCGCGCGCGCACACACGCACACATTACCCACACACTCAAACTCACTTCATCAACACACACACACACTCACACATTGTATGTGTATATGGTTATGTGTGTTGTATATTTGTATATATATTAATCAAGGAATGTAAATAGGATGAATGTATATATTATGTATATATAATTATTTTAGTATTATATATATTATATATATTATATATATATATATATATATATATATATATATATTATATATATTTGTATAATATAATATATATATATACATATAAACACACATACACATACATGTGTGTGTGTGTGTAAACATACACATACAAACACAGTAAATATTGATGTGAATCACACCAGTGATATCAGAATACCAAAGCTCAAGCGAGGAATTTCCGAAGGGATAAGGAAAACGTAGGTGTCAAATGTAAATTTCCGAATTTCTCATTTTTGTTCGCTTTAAGTGCGTTAGTGATCAACATAACCACTTATTTCTTCTCCTTAAATAAAGAGCATTAGAAGATAGCAATACCAGAAGAAAAAAAACAAACAATAGAATATCAAGCCAAGTCAGCGTGAAAGTATTCCCGTTAAATATTCGGGATCGGATCCCACTCGCGGGCGCCCCGATCCCACCTCGACGCGCGTATAATGCCCAGCGTCACACGGCGCCGGGCGCTCGGGGCCTCCCTGGCGGAACAAGAAATCCGACCGTGACTTTACAACATCCGGAATCACGTACCCGGCCGCACCGGCGCGCCTTCATTCAGTTTTAACGCTCTCCACAGAAGAGAGAGAGAGAGAGAGAGAGAGAGAGAGAGAGAGAGAGAGAGAGAGAGAGAGAGAGAGAGAGAGAGAGAGAGAGAGAGAGAGAGAGAAAAAAACGGTTGGGAAAATAAGAGAAGAAGAAAAACCTCTCGGTTGTACATCTAAATTTAGTTACTAAGAAACTGGGTATAAGGTTTCAGCGGCTGGTGAGGCGTACTCTCTCGCCTGGCGACCGGGAGGAGCGCTGGGAGGAAGGGGCTCGGCGGCGAAGGAGGCCAGAGTGGCGAAGGAGGACAGGGTGGCGAAGGAGGCCAGAGTGGCGAAGGAGGACAGAGTGGCGAAGGAGGCCAGAGTGGCGAAGGAGGCCAGAGTGGCGAAGGAGGCCAGAGTGGCGAAGGAGGGCCCCGTCGACTAGGAGGCGCTCCGAAGGGAATCACCGGGACTGGGAACTTGGAGAGCTCTGTACTGGTCTGATGCTAAGAACTTCGGGCGACAGTCTTCTCTCTCACCAGAGATACAATCTATATTAGCACGTGAGCTTTTGATATGATCTGAAAATCAATATTCATAACTACTGTCTCTCTGATGGCATTTCTCCAGAATATAAAGGCAAAGGAAGACTTTGCGGTACGTAACACAGATAGTCCTTAATAAAAGCCCATTATAAAAAGGCGATCTTTACTGAAATACTAAAAAGAGATGTTAATTGCGGTTTATGTAAAGTCGCGCGAGTGACGTCAGAGGCGCGTTGGCAATACCTATAAACCAGACAGAAATTTATCTTGATTATCTTCGTATCAAAGCGGCAAAAATAGAAAGAAAACGAGGAAGATTATTTTCATGAGCTCTGAGGGATGAGTTGTTTTTGCGTCCTCGCAGGGACAGACATTGTTCTAAGGAAGTTTCAAATACACAAAACCACACATGCACACACAAATGTGACTGTGTGTTCGCGTGAGTGCGTGTGTGCTCGTGTGTATGTATGAATGCGAGTGTGAATTAGAATGTGTGTGAGTGAGTGAGTGCCTCCATTCCTGCGAATGATGTCACCCTCGAGGTCCGCCGAAGCAGCGTCTTCGACTCGAGGAGCTCGCTTCGAAGCTCTCGGCCTCGCGCTTCAGCCCAAGTCCAATCACTCCCCGATCCTGGAGCGCTGCCAGCCGGGCGTGCACATTGTTCGGCCGATTTTGCGGCGTCACTCAACTCAACTTAATGATCGCACGTAGGAAAGGGCCCGCGGCGGTGGCCTCATGACCTAGCCAGCTCCCTTCGATGCTCTGTTTAAGAGCCATATATATATATATATATATATATATATATATATATATATATATATATATATATATATATATATATATATATATGACAGAGAGAGAGAGAGCAATAACCCTCCTTTCCGCTCGCCTCGTCATGCCGATGTCTCCACGAGCAGAAGAAGAAAGAGACAACTGTGCGAGCGAGTGCTTAGCCGTTTGTTCCTAAACCATATTACAATTACGTATATCATTGCGAAGTACACTTGGTTTCTTACAAGTTATCATCGCTACCATTAACGTTATCAAATTTATCATCAAAGATCAACAAATCATTAGGATCGCAATTTAGAGAGAGAGATATTATTAGCAGACGCATCGTCGCCTTCTTTTCTTCATCTAAACAAAAACAAAAGCAAACAGCACCGCGCCAATATACGTCAATCATAACGGGCATCCTCATCAACACACATACACACGTCTCTTACACTCGCCCTGACAACAATGCTGACAGCCCTTCTTAAGGGTTCAAGGGCTTATGACTCAGCGTGTATATGACTTTTTGCCATTACTGTGTTAAGTGAGTCAACTGTCATGCATAGATGGACGATACGAGAACATACTTCAGATGTCCATTTGATAATACGAAGCATCATACTTTCACTAAAGAAACATACCTGCTCTCTCCTTCGTTTCAAACACATAAACACACAAACACACACGCACTCACACTCTATCACAACCTAGCTCATTTATCAATTTTATCTACTAGGCTTTACTAAAGACACGAGTTATCGCTTTAACAAGTAAATAAATAAATCACAATTATATTATATAATGCATATGCACATTTTAATAAAGTGAAAAACACTAGTTTTCGATCTGAAAATACTACAGAGAGAGAGAGAGAGAGAGAGAGAGAGAGAGAGAGAGAGAGAGAGAGGGGGGGAGGGAGGGAGGGAGGGAGGGAGAGAGAGAGAGAGAGAGAGAGAGGAGAGAGAGGAGAGGAGAGGAGAGAAGAGGAAGAAAGAGAGAGGGGAGAGAGAGGAAGAAAGAGAGGAAGTAAGAGAGAGAAAGGAGAGAGAGGAAGTAAGAGAGAGAAAGGAGAGAGAGGAGGAAAGAGAGAAAGGAGAGAGAGGAGGAAAGAGAGAAAGGAGAGAGAGCGATAGAGAGATAAAGAGATAGAGAGATAGAGATAGAGAGAGAGAGAGAGAGAGAGAAACCGAGAGAGAGAAAGCGAGAAAGTGAGAGAAAGAGAGAGAAAGCGAGAGGAAGAGACAGAGAAAGGGGGAGAGAAAGAGAAATAGAGAGAAAGAAATATCGAGAAAAAAAAAGAAATATGAAAGGAGAAGAAGTGAGCGAGAGTAATTTGCTTGACAGCTGGCATCGGTATCTTGACAGATTTGACAGCGCGAGCGATTGAGACAGCAGACAAGAGTTGACACAGCGCAGAGATGTAATCAAGGGGAGCAGAGTTTGTCCCTAAGTCTCCCTCCTTTGTTCATCCCCTTTTCCGCGAGAAGTGCTTCGATAAACGCTGACCAGGGGATGGCATGCTTTAGGGCCGTATACAGTAGCATGGTATTATCATATTATCACACTGTATTATCCTATATCATGATATACAAATTTTATCAGATCATATTAAGATATATTTCAATACAGTATTTGTTTGGAATTATATAATCTAACTGCTTCTCTATCAGAATATATATATCCATATATCTACCTACATGTATCTACGACTCGCCCCCCCCCCTCATCACCCCCTCCCCCGCGCTCTGAGCCCGGCAGGATGCTGCGGGCCTCCTTGGCAGAGTCCTTCCGCCGTCCTCCGCCCCTTCCTGCCTCCTTGCTTCCTTCCTCCCTTCCTCCGGCCGCTTGTAACCTCGCAACACCTCCCGCGGCCGCGCGAACCGCCCACGGCAGAAACTCGAGCTCTATGTCCCGTCCCACACGGGCGCCCCTCGCAACAACAGCACCTGTTGTTCTGGTGGGGGAGGTGGGGGGGGAGGGGGGCGTATGGAGGAAGAGAGGGGGGGCCAGGGAAGGGGCCGGGGGAGGGGGTGGGGGAGGGGTAGGGGTAGGGCTCATCCGCTCCCCCTCCCCCTCCCCCTCCCCCAGCCCTCCTCCCTACTCGATAAATCAGCCGTCCTCCCGATTCTGTCCTCCGCGCGGGCTGCAACGGGGCCACGGGTCCTTTCGGTACGCGCCCCCGCCCCCCCTCTCCCCTATCTCCCACCCCACTGCTCCCTCCTTACTTTTTTCTTCCACTCCCCTCCTTTCCCCTTCTGTCGTTCTTTTCCCCATCTGCCTCCCGTCTTCATCCTCTTTTTTTCTTTCCTATATTCCCCTCCTCTCTCTCTCTCTCTCTCTCTCTCTCTCTCTCTCTCTCTCTCTCTCCCTCTCCCTCTCCCTCTCCCTCTCCCTCTCCCTCTCCCTCTCCCTCTCCCTCTCCCTCTCCCTCTCCCTCTCCCTCTCTCTCTCTCTCCTCTGTTTTAGTAGCCTCTTCTCCTCCCTTTCTCCCTCTCCTCCCCTTCTCTACTTCCTCGACGCGCGCCGACAGGAAACCCCTCCGCCCAACGCGCGCATCTGCACCGCGCCCTTGGCATGGGGGCGCCAGCAGAGCGCGGGGGCTTTCCCTTCTCTCTCCCTCCCTCATTCGCCGTCAGCATCATTATCATCATCTTTCCTTCGTCACCACACTGTCCTGCCAGCCGTCACTCTCTCACCATCATCACCATCATCATCTTTCCCTCGTCAGCCTCCTCTCCCGCAACCTGTCATCTTCGCACTCTCCTCACTCTCCTTCCGAAAGACCCATCGCTCTTCTGCCGGAATTCCCCGCGCCCCTTTCTTGCTCTCCGCCCTGACCCCTTTCTCACTTCGCCCTCCCTTTATTCTCCTTCACCCTTCACTTTCTCACTTCGCCCTCCCTTTATTCTCCTTCACCCTTCACTTTCTCACTTCGCCCTCCCTTTATTCTCCTTCACCCTTCACTTTCTCACTTCGCCCTCCCTTTATTCTCCTTCACCCTTTCTAATTCGCTCCTATTTATCCTCTTCTCCCTTCCTTTCTCACTCTCGCCCTCCCTTTATTTCTTCACCCACTTTAGTCTCACTTTCGCCCTCCCTTTATTCTCCTTCACCCTTCACTTTCTCACTTCGCCCTCCCTTTATTCTCCTTCACCCTTCACTTTCTCACTTCGCCCTCCCTTTATTCTCCTTCACCCTTCACTCTCGCAGTCTCAATATCCACCCTGACTCCACACTCCCTTCACCCTGCTTGCCCTTTCCATCCTACCCCCTCCCCCCCTCTCCCTCCCCCTACCCCGAGCGTTGCGTATACCTCCGTCGCGGACCCTCCAAGCAGCCGTGAGACGTGGCTCCTGCAACTCCCACGTGGCTCGAAGACCAAAAACAAAGCTTTTATATACATGTATAATACTAGACATAGGCTACATACCCCTAGCAACTCCATCCACACGATTGCAAGTGAGTAAATAAACAACTAATCCAATGCGCATTCGTCCCCTCCGAATCGGTCAAACGGCGTGGCCTCTGATGCCGCCCTCTGAGCCGGACGCCCACGATGACCCTTTCTTGACGGGTCACTAGTGGCTCATGACACATTTATTTCTAAATATATTAATCGTCCTTCACCAAGTGGTGTTACCGAGCTCGTCCTTCCCCCGAAAGCCGTGCGTCCTCTCTGGCGGCTGCAACAAGACGATACTTCCAAGACGCTGCTCCTGGCGCGAGCGAAGCGGCGATGACGGCGGCGGCGGTGACGGCTTTTACGTGATTGCTGGTGATTTCTGGGAATAATGTATGGAACAGGGGGGATGGGAGGGAGGGAAGGAGGGAAGGAGGGAAGGAGGGAAGGAAGGAGGGAGGGAGGGAGGGAGGGAGGGAAGGAGGGAGGGAGGGAGGGAGGGAAGGAGGGAGGGAAGGAGGGAAGGGAAGGAGGGAGGGAGGGAGGAAGGGAAGGAGGGAGGGAGGGAGGGAAGGAGGAAGGGAGGGAGGGAAGGAGGGAAGGAGGGA
>NW_028234433.1:27737095-27739595 GCF_977035675.1 Penaeus japonicus
GAGGCCGGAGTGAGAGGACGCCGAGGGTGTTGTGACTCGTTCCGCGATTAGCGCTAAAGACTGGATGGAAATAAACGCACCCGCAGAGTGCCCTGCACTTCGGACGTTTAGGGTCCGACACTTTTTTCCGACTGAGGGTAAACTTCGCCGCTCGCCATTCTTTCCTCTTCTCCCAGAGAGCAGATGGCAATTCCTCCCAGAGCATATGGCAATTCTTTTCTCGAAGAACCTAATTGTCAAATTGCCTCGAAGACGACGACAAAAGAGACCAGATTTATGTCCCCGTTACGAGAGCCGCCACTAATACCGCGGTTGCTAAGGGCCGCTCACCTGCTGGCGCCACTCGAGGAGCCGCCCTCCGCGCTATCTCTCGGTCGGAGGGAGGGAGGGAGGGAAGGAAGGATGGAGGGAGGGAGGGAAGGAGGGAGGGAGAGAAGGAAGGAGGGAGGGAGGGAGGGAAGGAGGGAGGGAGGGAGGGAAGGGGACCTCCTTAAGCACTAATAGGAACACCTTCTTGGCCTCCCCCGCGCACCACATCACGTCATAATCTAAGAAATGGAAATTACTCGTCTAATCCGCCCCACTTCCTCGAACCTTTCTCGCGTCACTTCAAAAACCCCCCCCCCCCCCCCCGTAGCAACTCAGTCTGAAAGTTGAAATTAGAGAGGGAGAGAGAAAGAGTGTGAGAGAGAGAGAGAGAGAGAGAGAGAGAGAGAGAGAGAGAGAGAGAGAGAGAGAGAGAGAGAGAGAGAGAGAGAGAGAGAGAGAGAGAGAGAGAGAAGAGAGAGAGAGCAGAGAGAGAGAGAGAGAGAGAGAGAGAGAGAGCAGAGAGAGAGAGAGAGAGCAGAGAGAGAGAGCAGAGAGAGCAGAGAGCAGAGAGGGGGGGGAGGGGAGAGAGAGAGAGAGAGGAGAGGAGAGAGAGAGAGAGAGAGAGAGAGAGAGAGAGGAGAGAGAGGAGAGAGAGGAGAGGAGAGAGAGAGAGGGGAGAGAGAGAGAGAGAGAGAGAGAGAGAGAGAGAGAGAGAGAGAGAGAGAGAGAGAGAGAGAGAGAGAGAGAGAGAGAGAGAGAGAGAGAGAGAGAGAAAGAGAGAGAGAGAGAGAGAGAGAGAGAAGGGCTTAAAAAAAAGAGAAAGAGAAAGACAAAGAGAGAGAAAGATCGTTAGTAGGTTCGAAAAAGGCGAGCGCCTAAGCCCCCCCCCTCCACCTGGATACAAAGGCGTGTGTGCACAGGTGTGAGGGGGAGGGGGAGGGTGGGAGGGGGGAGAGGGGGCGAGGGGAGGAGGAGCAAGCAAGTCGTCGCTTAATGAGGACATTTATCAATTCTTGACAAAGTATAAAAAAATGAACAAACAAACAAACCTGACGCGACAGAAAGGACTAAAAAGAAGAGGTAGAGGGCGAACAGAGGCGAGAAAGAGCTAGCAGAGTAGAGAGGTACTCCATACCTAACAAACATTAAATACAGTATATAAAATAGAGTAAAAAAATATACAGGTAATTACTGCAACAACGCAACGCAAATAGTGAAAACAATGCGAAAAAGTGAAAGCAATTCGCTGGAAGAATTTAAAGCTTTTCTTACTTTGAACATCTTCCTTCTTCTCTTTTTCAGTCGAAATCTAAAATCTTATGGCGCATGCGCATTATGAATGTTTTTCTTTTTTTTATACTCGAGGAAGCATCGACTTAGCATCGTGCATCTATACCTGTTTTATCATATATCTCATATTTATCTCTTTTATCATAATATAGCATTTATCTTTTCTATTTGCAATAATCAATTCACCCTTGACGAACAGCCAATAGATACGATAGTCTAGGTTGCTCCAAACACAAATATATTACAACCAAACCAGCTGATTAAAAAAAAGGTGGAGTGAGGGTGGGGGAGGGGGGGAGGGGGGCATGACGACGGCGCCAAGTCAGCGAAAAAGTGGGCCAACCTGTCGAGTTTAAAACGCGCGCGAAACACAAACACTGGAACCGACTACTCGAAATAACCAAGATTTTGAGAATCATAACTCTATCCAGAGAAGAAACGCAAAATCCGTGATGTTTCGAAAAAAAGAAAAGAAAAAAAGGCCTTTCGGAAGATAATAACCAAAACTATTATTCATCTTATTATGATTGTTTTATTCTACTTCAATAGAAGTCATGACTCTATCCAGAAAAGAAACGTAAAATCCGTGATGTTTCGAAAAAAAGTCCTTTCAGAAGATAATAACCAAAACTATTATTCATCTTGCTTTATTCTACTTCAATAGAGTTTACTTTATTTCCGACATGTGATTATGTCAAACGATTAGAAAAACACTAATCTCACGCTAATTTTGGGTCGAAGTCGCGCTCATTTTTCGACAAAGGCGTCTGACTCAACGCAAAACGTCCGTGCAACATGATTCTCTGCAAAACAGATCTTGAAAAGAGAAAGGAAAAGAAGGGGAACATGTCAGACAGAGCGATGAGGTGGAGGGGGGGGGGAGGGAAGAGGTAAAAGCAGA
>NW_028234433.1:27749595-27762095 GCF_977035675.1 Penaeus japonicus
GAGGAGGAGCAGGAGGGAAGAGAAGGGAAGAGGAGGTGAGAGGAGGAGGAGGAGGAGGAGGAGGAGGAGGAGGTAGTAGTAATGGTAGGAGGAGTAGGAGGGGGAGGTGGAGGAGAACGAGAAGAGGGAAGGGAAGGGCCAGTGGAAGAGCGGAAGAAGAAGAAGAAGGAGGAGGAGGAGGAGGAGGAGGAGGAGGAGAAAGCGGCGAGGGAAGGACAAGAGGAAGAGGAACAAGGGGTGTGAATCACCTGAAAAAGGGCGAGACCAGGAGACGGGTTGAGTCTTTAAGTCCCGCCTTCACTTAAAAGGAGGCGAGGCAAAGCAGGACGCGCGCCGAAGCCCTCGCAGCCAAGGGCGCCGCCGAAGAAGAAGGATTACCTGTTCATTCCCCGCCTGTGACTCACGCCCTCCCGATTTCTCCGCAGAGTCCAAAATAGGATGATGACTTGGGAGACTTTTCTCCTAATTTCTTCGCCTTGTTAAAAAAAAGGACGGGATGACTTTGAGAATTCCGGTCTCTGTTTTAACACCTTACTTGACATACAATGATGACTGAAATAAGGTGTGAAGAGAAAAAGACCGAAATTAACTAACGAAAAAGAAATTATAGAGCAGACATCACTCATTCCGTTAAGGAGTATCAAGACACAGGCAACAAAAGAGTATCATTTTAAAGCGCTAGAGACAAACAGAGGTATCTGAGGCAGCAAAATAATCGTTTTTATAAAGTAATAAAACAAAAACAAAAACAAAAAAGCATTTCAGTAGAATATTCTAAACGGCTTATCAATTCCTTCGTCGTGCGAGTCGGGGAAAAGACACGTCCTGTTTATATGTATAATCATTTATCATTATATAATGTTTAGATATAATCTTCATCTTCTCCTTCCAAAGAATTTTGTAATGACGAAACGAAATAGATATATGAGCTAACAAAGATAGAGAAATAGAGAGACAGAGAGAGAGAAACACAAAACGCGACAACTGAAACGCACACGGAATGTCCTACCGACAGGACACGAGCGAAAAGCATGTAATCGAAATAAGACAATAAAAAAAAAAAATAATAATAATAACAATAAAAAAAAAAAATAATAGAAATAAACAAGTAAACGACGACAACAGAAAAAAAAGGAAAATCAATACTCCAAAGTATAGTTAGAATATGGAGACGAACAGAAGAATAAGAAGAAACGAATAATAAGAATAATCCGAAGGAATAAAAGAAGGAGAAGAAGGATGAAGAAGGAATTTAAAAAGAACAAGGATAAGATCGAAGAACAAGAAGAACAAAAGAAAAAACCAAGAAAGAAGAAGAAATACGACGGAAGACTAAGAATCCCACAGCGGAAGAAAGAAACGCGTCCCCACACCCCCTTTGGCAGCACGGGCGTCGTCGCTCGCGGGCGTCGAGGGCGCGGGCGGGCGGGCTCCTCGCCAAGGCGTCGCGTCAGGCTACGCTCGTAACGCGCCGGCGAGGGACGGGCGGCGCTGGCGAAGGAGGGGAGGTTGGCGAAGGGGGAGAGGAGGAAGACGGAGGAGGAGGAGGAGGTGGTGGAGGAGGAGGAGGAGGAGGAGGAGGAGGAGGAGGAGGTGGTGGAGGAGGAGGAGAAGGAGGAGGAGGAGGAGGAGGAGGAGGAGGAGGAGGAGGAGGAGGGGAGAAAGGGATGTAGGAGGAGGAGGAGGAGGAGGAGGAGGAGGAGGAGGAGGAGGAGGAGGAGGAAGAAGAGGAGGAGGAGGAGCCGGATAGGAGGGAGGTGCGAGAGAAATAAAAGGAAGAACTGACAAAGAGTGATATGATGAAGATCGGTAAGAAACAGAGGAAGAAGGCGGCGTAGACAGAACAGAAGAAGAAGAATAGAGAGAAGGTTTAGGGGAGAAAGAGAGAGAAAACGAGAGAGAGAGAAAGAGAAAGAGAGATAAAGAGAGAGAGAAAAGACAACAAGGAAAAGAGAAAGATAAGTTGTAATTAAAATAAGAGAAAAATATAAATATGAAATAAGTATATATATATATATATATATATATATATATATATATATATATATATACATTATATATATATATATATGTGTGTGTGTGTGTGTGTGTGTGTGTGTGTGTGTGTGTGTGTGTACCAGAAATAGAAAAAACAACGATAAACATGAAAACATAAAAAAACGAAACTCGAAGGAATTAAAACGCGGGGTAAATAGATGAGAAAATTAACATCATGTAAAACAAAAAAAAAAAACTAAAATGAAAGGGAGCGTAAAACATGAACTATTAAAAAAGAGTCACCCAGAATTACGAAGCGGCAAACCACACATAGCTCACCACGAAGCCACTTCCATCAACTAAAATTCAATTAATTCCAAAAGATTTAATCAATTTAAGCTCACCAGGAAGCCGATTTAGTTCACTTTATGAAGCCGCCGCGACGCCAGATTTAGCCCGCGTGGTCGACTGTTCCCAGGGAGCGCGCCGATAAACCTTCGACTTTTATATATCGAACTTCACACCGAACGCTCATATGTTATGTTGACATTAAGTAAAAATAATTAGATTAATGTAAAATTATATGTATAGTGATAGAGTTTTGAGGGAGGTATTTTGTGTATCTTTGTTTTGAATTACCAATGTATAACGAGCATCATCAATGATAATGTTGATTATGATAATAATAATAACAATAATGATGGTATTGGCAGTGATGATGCTGAGATGGAGATTATAATTACGATGACGATGATAATCATAATAATAACTGTAATAATGCTACACGTAAACTAATACTGCTCCCCTCACCCACCCGCCCACCCACAGGCCAGGGCTTCATCCCGACGGGCGTCCTGCGAGAGATCCTTCACGAGCTCGACGACAAGCTCACGGACGAGGAGCTCGACGGCATCATCGACGAGATCGACCAGGACGGATCTGGAACCGTCGACTTCGATGGTAGGGCGCGGGTCATCGCCCCAACGCACGCACACACACACACGCGCTCACACACACACATACATACATACACACACACACACACACGCGCGCACACACACACACACACACACACACATACACACACACACACACACGCACCCACACTCACCCACACACACACAAACATACACACACACACACACACGAGTTTTACAAGTGATTACAGAAGTTTTAATCCAGACTTGCTTGTCAGAAACTGAAAACCTCCTTTAAACCTTCTAATTCATCTTCTCTCGCATTTGCAGAGTTTTTGGACATGATGACGGGATAAGAAGACCTGGCTGGATTCGTCATGCAAATTTCACGACGGCATCATGCGTCATCCAAATACCATGACGTCATCGCGTCATCCAAATCTCACTGCATCATCCAACTATTTTGACGTCGCTTCAAAATCTCTGACGTCATTACTACGTCATCCAAAAATGCCATGGCGTCATCACGTCATCCGAATATCTTGACGTCATCACCACGTCACCAAAAAAAAAATTACCAAGACGTCATCTCCACGTCATCAAAAATGCCATGACGTCATCACACGTCACCTAAGAAGAGCCCGGCAGCAGAGCCAATCTCGCACGGGCGGGCAACCTAGCTGGCCGCCTCCTTAAAGAACACCACAATGAATGACCTTTTACCATCTTTATTTTATGTCCCGTGGACTCGAATTCCTCTAATTAGAAACCGACAAAAATGAAAAAAAATAAAATAAAAATAAAAAGTAAAAATCGACCCTCTCTCTCTCTATAAATATTCACATTCACTTTATTCACAAGAGCATATGTTTTTTTAATTTCAAACTCCCGCCAGACATGTGCAAATATCTCCTTCAATCCAAAAAAAACAAAAGAGCATCAGAATAAAAAAAGAACAACATAAAAAATCGCGCGCCAAAACTTCCCTCCCTCCCTAAGTTCAAGTACAAAGAGTCCATAAGATATACACTGTGATTAAATCGTTGACGAATATTTTATAATTTTATACACATCTAACTTTAAGTTGCTATGGTTCAATATATTCAACTTTATTTTGCTAGTTATCTTGATTGAGGCTTCGATGCGCGTAGAGAGCTTTGTTCTGTCCTTTGTTACAGCTGTTCTCCGCCCCCCCCCATCCCCACCCCACCCCCCTCCACCCCGTTCAACCCCCCTCCCCCTCGCTCCCCCCTGCCCCCTCCCCCCCTCGGTAGTGATGCCTTTGCCCGTTCCATCTTGCGTAAGTGTTGACATGTTAACTTAAGGTTCTTGTAAAAAAAAATAAAAGAAATTTGTATAAAATTGCCTTTCAATTCTATGTTATTTTTCCCTTGCTTTCTTTTTTTTTTTTAGATGTATATAATTAATTCGATATTTTGAGATATATTTCACTGCATTTTTGTTTCACTGAAAAAAAAGATGGAAAGGTTTTAAATTAAGTGAACACCATTTGTATGACCAAACAAATAGGCTGTCTGAAAAAAATATATATATATAAACTGAAAATTACATTTCAAGAAGAAAAAATCAACAAACGAAACTACAGCTCACACGTTGCTGGTTAACAAGTGGAAAATTCAGACAACGCGCATACCACAGTAGAAAAAAATAGGAAACATTATATTAGGACCATTTAAAATGGCATAAAAGTACATTACTAAAAGAATCACACTTCACAGACCACACCTACGACCCCCCCACCCCCAACCCCCTCCCCAAAAGACTCTAGACATAAAAACCTAAAACTTAAAAAAAAGAGAAAAAAAAAGAAAGAAAGAAAAAAAAATATATAATCAAAATCCCAGTCCAAAAAACTACTAAAAACCCCTTTCCAACCCCAAAAAGAGAGCCCCGCCGAGGCACCGCCTACCTGGAAGTAGAGGTCAAGCGAGGCCATGAGGTCGCACTTTTCGGGGAAGCACTTGTTCTCGCGCATGTAGTAGCCGAGCGAGAAGTTGCGGTCGGCGTTCTCGCGCTCCGACAGGAAGGTGCCGTTGCTGAAGCCCACGTACTCGCCCCCGGCCATGCGCTGGGGCGGGGGAGAGGGGGAGGGGGAGGGGGTGAAAGGCATGAATAGAGTTTGTGTGTATGTATATATATATATATATATATATATATATATATATATATATATATATATTGTTATATATATATATATATATATATATATATATATATATATATATATATATAATTAATAAATGTATATAATATATATATCTATATCTATATTTATCTATATATATACATATATGTATATATCTATATCTATCTATCTATCTATATATATATATTTGTCTGAATATACCTTAAAAAATAGGCTTGCTCTTTTTAGTTGAAATTGTCAAAGGGTTTTTTTTGAATGACGGTAAATATTATGCGCTGTGTAAGGTGTTTAAGAAGTATGAACAACGTCAAATAGTAAAGTGAAGCTGGCATTTCTCTCAAACAATTGTGATACTGGTCTACTGATATGTTTTATCAAAATAATTTTATTATCTGTAATTAAAGTCCATTTCACTTCTCTTTTATTTCGGAAAACGGAAATTGAAGTCATGCACGAAGAGAGATGTGACCAAAAAAGTAATCTTTCTCCAACAAATAAAGTTAATTATATCATTAATTCAGTTTCAGTTTCATAATAACAACATAACTAGTACACATATATAAACATATATATATTGAAATCACGTACCTTAAAATACTGCTGAATATAGTCGAATTTTTCGGAAGAAGACATATCGTTTTTTACAAGACTTTGTAGAAGACCATTTACAAGTATTGATCCAGCGTTGACCAAAGGATTGTGTGGTTTATCTGTCCAGAAAGAGAGGCGTGTCCAGGTATTAGTTTCGTTCTTCTAATAAAAAGAGACCATTAATAAAAAAAAGACTCCATTCTTCAGCAAAATCCTCACATACGAATCCATACGGCATCGTATATTAAAATGTGTCCAGAAGTACAACCAACCAATTATCATAACCCATCTTCAGCCTCCTATGATAACAAAAAATATATATATACATAAACGTGAGCTATCCTAACCTAGCCTTGCATAGACAAACCTTACCCATCCTACCCTAAAGTTCGCTAAGTCAACGGAAGGGGACACTGGAGTAGAGAGCATGTTGTGTGTGTATATATACATATATATATATATATATATATATATATATATATATATATATATATATATATATATATATATATACATATATATATATATTATATATTATAATATATACATATATATATATACATATATATATATATATATATATATATATTGTATATATATATGTATGTATATACTATAGCCCACGCTATAGTAGCATCAATGTGTCTGCAGTGACTCCAAGATAACAGACGGCAATGTTATGTCCATTATCTTTTAATCACAATAAAGATGTGTGGGAAATGGTACCTTGTTGTAATACACAACTACACTTCAGGAGTTTAGAGCTTCATTTTAAGAGGATCATTTGCACGATGGACACTTAGAAATTAATTAAAGTCAATTTTGTAGGGTAATAGTTTCAGAAACTTTTAAAAGAGTATTATGAAATGTCTATTTTCCCAATGCATATCAATCCGTTTAACTAAGAAAACTATAATCTTGTCAATCTATTAGGATCAATCTTTGTCATTTGGAAAGTGTTAGTTGGAAAGTGTTAGAACAATTTTTCTTTATAATATATTCTTGTGACAATTTTTATATAAAATAGAAATCAAGAAAGTAATCATGGTTTTCTGTACCAAACAGGTATCACTTCCACATGACATAATCATCAGATGCAATATTTCATCTAACCAAATAGACAGAACGATCTTGGCGCCCATCTAGTGACAATAATTATCTTCTTTCGCATGAAAAAAAAAAAAAAAATATCACGGACATATCCTCTTAAAAGCGTCAGGATGAATAAGTCAAAACATCATCCTGCTCTAAACTAAACTCGTAAATCACAGCGCTAGTCCTTAGATTACGTAAGTATTTCACAGGAAAAATGAAAGAACAACAGAACCAGAAAGAACACCACTAACCATTATAGTCGAGGACAATGGCGTTGAACATACGACCGCTGGGTTCAGTTCCTACATATTTATGGACTGTTTCGTTACCCAGTTCATTAAGAGCAATCGCATACGTTACTGGTTTACTGTGGATTAATGAAACTTATATTAGTAAGTGCTACTATGTAAATTATCAGGTGACCTATGTTGACACAAAAAAACACTGAAGCAAAAAAGGAATGAATAAATACAGCAATGGTGTAATGTTTTCTAATAATGTGATATATATATAAAAGTTTTGAAATGCATGAGATAGAGATTGAAGCCCTCTCAAAAATATCAGCATTCAAAAATTCTGCATTCGATCATGATAATAATCTTGTAACAAGATATGTTGACGTATAATAACATCATGGCATCAAACACATGAAGAAAAATCATTAAAAAAAATGTAGTAGTCAGCCATACGCACTACAGACAACTTAGTGAGATATAAGCCATTCAGTATCAAGCAGAATCACGAAGCTTAATTTATACGAACAGCAGATATTTATTTGATTTGTAGGTCATTTGCACACAAAGTAAGCTCGTATTATACCATGAAGAAACGGAGTGAACAATCCTCCCAGGCAAGAGGAATCGTCTGTTGTTTCGATTCTACAATCCCCAAATTTCAAAACAAGAAAGTAAAATCGAAATGGCAAATAAATAATCTTGCTCTGTGGAATCATTCATGTATCTTGTTACAATGAATCTTGGTTTTCGTTATGAATAAAGAAGGCGAATGTGAGCTTATTTAAGCAAAGAGGAAGATAGTTTTGTGTGTGGAGATATGAGTTGCTTTCGAATAACACATTTGCCATGAACGATACAAACACTGATCATTTACTTTTTCCACATTTGTAAACAACATAAAACGTAATAATAACCATGAAAAATCATAAACTCTAACAAGTAAATATCTAGATCCGGAGTCCTGACCTGCAAGACTGCATTGTGAAGTGGATGTCTGTGTCGCCGATGGAGTATCTCTGGCCGTCGATGGTGCACACTGACACTCCCCAGTGGTCGGGGCTGAACCTCGTCAGCTGAGGGATGTAGGAGGCAACCTGGGCGAAGGAAAGGAAAACAAACCGCATTATTCAATAGGATTTTCCCCTGATTTCCATCTAGTATAGCGACCGTGCTCGCCAAAATGGATTCGGTCTCATACGCATCAGTATTTGAAATGACCACAGACAAGTCTTTGGCAATTACAACTGTTTCCGTTACCTTATTCTAACATGCGCAATTTTCCTCTTTTTTTTATTTAAATAGAAAGTATGGTTCACATCTAATTAGAGCAAATATCCTTCTATATGACCTCTGCCTGCGAAGCCAGAGCCAAAGGAGCATTCGTACCATGCAGGGGCATAACCACGTTCCCGGTAGGAAGGACGACACACGAGGATTCCACAGTCTAAACAAGGCCGCAAATTATCATTTAAAAAAATCCATTGTCATTCACGTTGGGGACGAGGTGACTGGAGTGAACTATCAAGGGAAACACTTGTCATGTCAAAGGGGCAGACGAATAATCCATTCCCCTTTCCTTCCTTAAGCTATGTCGCTGACCACATGCCATGCCATCACTGCGGGATCAGGCACCTTAATCTTTCTTCTGAGGGCATGCAAAATAACAGTAACTTGGTATAACACTGCTTTGAATATCACTAAAAGAGGTGAATCTTCCCGGATATAGGAAAAAAAGAAAGAAAAACTCATGCACTAACTGAGCTATACAGTACATGACACTTGAAGCATTGCTATATTCCCTAACACAGTAAGTGCTCACTTTCACAACAAAGGTACATTTGGAACTTTATCTCCTTTCCTTAAACTCATCATACAGAAATTATACTTGACAAACTTTATCTTCTTTCCTTATACTCATCATACATAAATTATACTTGACAGAGCTTGCTTATGTCTAAAGCTAATGGTAAAACATATATCAGTTTGAGTATTGCAACTGTTCAGATGATCAATAAGAATATCAGCTGTATAATATGACTGAAAGAAATAATAGAAATGGCATAATTTACATTATCTTTCTTTAAACAAATCAAAATGAATTACCACCTTATCAGAAAAAAATGATAATAAGAAAAACCTACAAAGTTAACTCCCTACGTATAAGAAATGTCTTATTATAAATCTAGGAATATAGTGTTATTTTGGTTCAATTGATTACATACTGAATTGTAAGCATATAAATTCCAATAAATGAATGAAAACTCTAACAGAGTCTTTACAGGAACTGTAGGCTGTCAAGCACTTTATCAACATAGACCAATTCATATAATGATTTTCTATATATTCCTTATACATCTAGCAATTATCTAATTCCCTATATGAAATAAAGGTCAAACAGAATTCACTTACTTTCTAAAATACAGTTTTGTGACAAAAAAAAAGAAACAAAATTAAAGATATTTCTACAGTGATCCAAAGCATCAAATCTTATCTGCAACATTTTTCTTTAAATAAACCACTTGCTTTCTGATTACCTGGATTCTTTCTTTTTAAGCTACTCTGTTTACCAAGCTGTAGAAGCCATGCATTTATTACACAGGTATTTCATTTGGTTTCTTCCTCACTCTTTCTCTCTTTCGTGAACATAAGCTTGAAAGTAGAACTAACTCTTGGACACTAAGACACATACCCACAAAATTGAAGCTGGAATCTCCTTGTTAAGAAGGCAAAAGATCTAACATCAATGTCAAAAAGATACATATAGTTTGACACGAAGTCACACGAATGATTCTTCTTTATTCCTCACTGTGTCTAACTTTAAACTGACATTAAATATAAATACAAAGTATAAAGATCATGTAAGCTTCCAACCTTATCTGATGGCACATATAAGGTTAGAATAATGTACCGTTACTCTAGTCTTTCTTTTCTCCTTCTCTGCCACATTGCCAACAAATATAAATCTCTTAAAATTCATGGATCAGTAGCATTATAATTCATTTAGTACTGGTTATCCAAAGATTGGGTTTTTGCAAAATTCAAGTTTGAGTCTGTGTCTTATTATGAAACACAATATGAAACCGTATGTGTGTGTGTGTGTGTGTGTGTGTGTGTGTGTGTGTGTGTGTGTGTGTGTGTGTGTGTGTGTGTGTGTGTGTGTGTGTGTGTGTGTGTGTGTGTGTGTGTGTGTGTGTACGTGTGTGTGTGTGTGTGTGATTAAGCTTTTTTATACTGATCCAAATAATTTGTTGTAAATTAGCTTATTCATGACCTTCTTGATGAAACAAATATAGGCATGTACTCTAACTTCTTAAGGTCAAATTCTCTCCACTTGGGGTATTGACCTGTCATGAGAGGCCGTGTGGTTTTAAGTGGCTGTGTCTGTATCTCAAACAATTTTTTACAGAACTTCTTAAACCATGTTTGTAAATGTGAACAAACAGTTACATTACATTCACACACAACACCCAAGCATCTATATCTGGTGGAATCCAACATCAGCAAACAGACTACACCAACATACTCTTCAACAAGTATTGATTCACACAACAGGAGACAGAAAGAGCCTAACTTTACCCACGACAAACTACCAGTGTGCAGAGTGGCCAACTATCCTTCAGATATTATGATGGAGGTGGTAGTGGTGATGGTAGTGGATGTGGTAGTGGAGAAGAGACCAACTGTGCAGTGTCCAAGGTGTAACATACATGGTAGTAGTATTTTTATGTGAGACATTTGCTTGCCACACTTGAGACTCCTTTATACAAGAGGACAGTTGTGCAGTGCATAGAAAAGTTTGTTAAATGTTTGTTTGATTACATTGATGATTTCTCATTCAAGTGTTTCATGCAGAAATCTTAATAATTTACTTTTACATAATGACAATCTTTCTTCTGATATTCTCAGACACACACACACACACACAGACAAACACACACACACACACACACACACACACACACACACACACACACACACACACACACACACACACACACACACACACACACACACACACACACACACACACACACACACACACACACAACACACACACACACACACACAACACACACACACACACACACACACACACACACACACACACACACACACACACACACACACACACACACACACACACACACACACACACACACACACACACACACACACACACACACACACACACACATACACACACTCACTCACTACTTGATAAATAAAACATGTATAAAACAAAAAATAACTACATATACAATAATACTAATAATAGAAAAACCCTATAGTATATTTTTGTGAGAAATACTGTAGGGGACATTAGTGCCTTAAAAACAGCAAGTACCTTATGTAATAGGATCCAAGCCACCTAAATAAATTCTACTTAACTTAAATTGAAGCCTGATATATTTACATCTTCAAACATAAGATGGGAACTAATAGAATTATATCTAGTCTGCAAAGTTCTTGTTTGCAAAAATGATTGGTTATGCTCATTTGCAAGTCTAGTGCTTATCAGTCATTCTCCAAAGTCCAAAGCATATCACTATCAGAGCCTAATATCAGCCATGACTGAAGTAAACAATTAACATGGGAAACAGCAGAGAATTCAGATCATGAGCATGAATGCCATGCATTCTTTAATGACAGTTTGACATGATACACATTTGCAGCACAGAGCAAAATAGCTTTATCTCGATGCATAAATGAGAAGAACACATATTTATTAGTGTGGATTAAACATTATTCCATCCAACCGAGCTCTATGAAGGCCTCATGGTGCTTCATTTGTGTCTCTGGATGACCGCAAGCTTTACTTCCTGTACATACAATATAGCCCTTTCTGCGCTAAGGAATTTCCATACGTCTGGAAATCTTAAATTACAGCATTAAAAGGGAAAAAAAAAAAAAAAAAGGAGAAAGAAATTACACTTTTCTGCTTACTCATATACTGCAATATTCACATGGAAAATTCACATAAATCAACGTTGGTTATTACATTTAAGAAACTGAGTTACAAGCAGTTAGAGATTGGTCTACAAGTGATGGTCCAAAAGAGAAAAATCAAGGCTGGAAGACTCAGATGAAATGGAACGACTCTTACCTTGCTCTGATTGTAAATCTTTGGTGCACAGCAAATACAAGAAAGGTACCATTAATATCAGATTAATATTCAAGTACTGTCTGAATATTAATAAAGATTATACTAAATATTAATAAGGCTTATTCTTGGAATTTGAAAGATAAAGCGTATAGGTCACTGGCAATCTACATGCCTAAAGGACACATATATTATCACAAACTGCAAATTCTATCCTTAGAATTGCTGGCTGGTGGTCTTAGCGTTATATTGGTCATTGTATTTTTCTTTTTGTGGTTAGAAACCTAAATTTAAGATAAAAGCAGAAAAAGTTCAATGCTTTGCATGATATTGGTGTGCTTGGGCAATCTGTGGATGGCTACAATTTTCTACAAATTGTTGTGAGATATTTTGCAGAATATCTTGTATAATAAACA
>NW_028234433.1:27774595-27777095 GCF_977035675.1 Penaeus japonicus
TCCTCGGGGTACTCCAGGCTGGTGTGGACCTCCATCAGGTTGTTCCTCAGCTCGATGAGGCGGGGGTCCGTCTTCCTCAACCCTGTGTCTGTGAGAGCCTGTGGGAGAGGGAGAGCTTGGAGAGTTCTGTCTTGAGGGCAGAAATTCTGTCTAGCGAGTTTTATTTATTTCATTTACAATATATCTGTTACGGTAAATACATTTCTCCATTTAATGAATCTGATTTCAAGAAAGTACTATATTAAACAGTACAGCAATATTGTAAAAATAATCAATCCAAAATACCATACTGAAATATCTTATACTTACAAAAAACATACACAGTAAGTTAATGAAAACATATATGCATTGATATATACAGCAAAAACAGGCAGAAATATGTACTTGTACTGATGGAAATATAATGTACAAACTCACATACACAAATATGCAGAGACAAACAAAGCACAGATAATCAAATAAGACCAAAATAAATGTAAAAACAATATATGTAATTATGGGTAGGGCAAAAAGCAGACACATGGGCAGGAGAGCCCTCAAACCCCCTAAACACCAATGAAGATCCGCCACTCGAAGACTCACTGCCAAAAATCTTCCCATGTGGACTTTGTGGTCTGTGTCGTCCTTGAACATGTCGAAGAGCTGGTCCTCCACATTGATGGCTGCCACTCTGCAGGAAAGAAAAGTAGACTGTGATACTGCTGTGACAGAGTGGAATCAAGGGAGGGAGGGAGGGAGGGAAGGAGGGAGAGAGAGAGAGAGAGAGAGAAAGAGAGAGAGAGAGAAAGAAAGAGAGAGAGAGAGAGAGAGAGAGAGAGAGAGAGAGAGAGAGAGAGAGAGAGAGAGAGAGAGAGAGAGAGAGAGAGAGAGAGAGAGAGAGAGAGAGAGAGAGAGAGAGAGAGAGAGAGAGAGAGAGAGAGAGAGAGAGAGAGAGAGAAAGAGAGAGAGAGAGAGACAGAGAGAGAGAGAAATATCATGATCACTATAGTTATTATCATCACTGGCAATCATTATCATACCATTTATTTTACAATAAATGTCATTATTTTAGAGTTATTATTCCCATTACCATCAATATTGATATCTTAACTATTATATCTACACCTGAAGCTAAACACCTGTAATATCTACATAGCTAATAAAGACCTATAAAAGAGTAAAGCCATGTCTACAATAATGGACAAATATATCTTGGCCTCAAAAGTTGATCGATTTAAACTACACTCTGCTTCGCCTTCTTGCAACAAAAGCATACTTTTAAAATTATAACACTTCAAACCGTTTAAATCTAACCTTTAATAACCCAAAATGACGAAAGCAAAAGAAGGGGTTAACAAGCAATCTGTCGTGCCAATGTCGCGTCATTAATGGAGATGTTATACATTGATTTCATATCACGCACTTGCTTTACAAATGCTTCTCTTAATTCCGGCATTGTGTGACAGATTTGCTTACAGATAACAATAGCAAACATAAATGGACTTTTAGAAAAAAGGGAAAACAGGAAGACGCCCGAATATGCCGTAAGCCGTTCCGCTACATTACCTGAGGAAGCAAGGCCTTCGGCATCCTTGTGTGCTTTCCTGTTTTCCCTTTCTTGTTTTATTTACAACACACGCACATATCAAATCATCTGCTCACGCACACACACGCACGCACGTACGCCGGACGCTAGACACTAACCGCCGGGAATTAATGTTAAAGGTGGTTGGTCAATGGCCCCGCTGTTCCTGTCAGACGAGCGAGAGGGGAGGAAGGGGGAAAGAGACGGCTAGGGTATGATTAGGAAGACGAGAGGGGGAGGAAAGGGTAGAGGGAGAGGGGGAGGGGAAGAGGAGAGGGGGAGGAGGAGAGGGAAGAGGGAGGAGGAAAGGGTAGAGGGAGATAGAGTGGGAAGAGGGAGGGGGAGGAAAGGGTAGGGGGAGAGGGGGAGGAAGAGGAGAGGGGGAGGGGAAGAGGAGAGGGGGAGGAAAGGGTAGAGGAAAGAGGAGAGGGAAGAGGGAGGGGGAAGAGGAGAGGGAAGAGGGAGGGGGAGGAGGAGAGGGAAGAGGGAGGGGGAGGAGGAGAGGGAAGAGGGAGAGTGAGGGGAGGAGGAGAGGAAAGAGGGAAGGGAAAGGGTTTAAGTGGGAAGAAGTGTAAGGAAAAGGGGGGAGGAGGGGTAAAGGTGGGGGAAGAGCGTAGGGGGAGGGGGAGAGGAGAATGAGTGGGGGAAAAGAGAGGGAAAAAGACGATGGGAAGGTTAAGAGGATGGGGAAGGTACGGGCATGGGCTGGGGGGAAGAAGAGGAGGAGGAGGAGGAGGAGGAGGCTAGGAAGAATTGATAAAAGTGAAAGAAAAACTCTGACTGCCTCTCTGAAAGACAAAGCGAGTGCGTGCTTTGAAATGCGAATGGGCGGGCGACCTCTGGTGGGAAAGAAGAAAGCTAGCCAGCGTAGAGAGAGGGAGGGAAGATGAAGGAAAGAGAGGGAGGGAGAGAGTAATAGCAACGGCAACAGAAATA
>NW_028234433.1:27784595-27792095 GCF_977035675.1 Penaeus japonicus
CACACACACAGACACACACACACATACACACACACACGCCTGGAAGGTTCCCGAGTCACGGCGGTGTGTATTCCCCTCGGACAAGAATAGTTGTGATTGGGATAACATTGTTTAAGCGCCATGCAGACCTCCTCACTGCAGTTGGATTATTGTGGCCTTGCCTGCATCATTAATTGTGGGGAGGGGACGGGAGGGGAGGGGAGGGGATGGGAGGGGAGGGGATGGGAGGGG
Organism: Penaeus japonicus; assembly: GCF_977035675.1. NCBI lineage: Eukaryota > Metazoa > Arthropoda > Malacostraca > Decapoda > Penaeidae > Penaeus > Penaeus japonicus. Next base: position 27,784,827 of record NW_028234433.1, read on the forward strand.
GAGGGGAGGAGGGGAGGGAGGGGAGGGAGGGGAGGGAGGCTGAGGGGAGGGGAAGGGGAGTGGAGGGGAGGGGAAGGGAGGGGAGGGGAGAGGTGAGGGGTGAGGGAGGGAGGGGTGAGGGGAGGGGAAGGGAGGGAGAGGAGAGGGGAGGGGAGGGGAGGGGAGGGGTGAAGGGAGGGAGAGTGGGACGGGGCGGAGGAATGCAGAGGACCTGACTCGCTTATCAAAGTGTCGATGAAGCAGGTGGATGGGTGGTAGTGGTGGAGGAGGAGGAGGAGGTGGAGTAGGAGGTGGAGTAGGAGGTGGAGGAGGTGGAGGAGGAGGAGGAGGAGGAGGAGGAGGAGGAGGAGGAGGAGGAGGAGGAGGAGGAGGAGGAGGAGGAGGAGGCGGAGGCGGAGGAGGAGGAGGAGGTGGAGGTGGTGGAGGAGGAGGCGGAGGAGGAGGAGGAGGAGGAGAATTAAAAATGAGAAAAACGGATTTAAAGGAGGAAGAGGAGGAGGGGAGGGAGAGATGTAAGGTTAACGAGGAGAGAGGGAGGAGGAGGAGGAGGAGAATTAAAAATGAGAAAAAAAGTATTTAAAGGAGGAGGAGGAGGAGGGGAGGGAGAGATGTAAGGTTAACAAGGATAAAGTGGAACGATAGTGAGATTCGGAGAAGTAAACAAAGCAGAATTATGAAAAAAATACAATGTAGCGCACAAACAAAGCAAAATAAACAATAATAATAATAAAAAAAAAATCATGAACACTAAATAACAATCCCACAGCAAACGTAACACAAGTATTTAAAAAAAACACACCGAAATATTCAAGTGAATCAACAAACTAATAAATGAGAAAATACTCCAAAATGACCCAACACTTCGCCACGGTTCCCTGCGGTTGCCATGGCAATATCAAACATCATGTTTACTCGCCCGTGCAAGGTATCACACATATTGCAATTCGGTTGAAATTGTCACGCGACGCACGTAATATGTATGGAACATAAAGATAAAAGACGAAACTATTGATCCGTCTTTTTTCTTGGAGTTTAGAACCCCGCCGAAAAATAGAAAAAGGAAGACGAAGAAGAAGAAGAAGAGAAAAGATTACCACGAAAATACAAATACAAATATTGGCGCGTCAACACCGTGTTATTCGGGACGTCGAGAGGCTTACCGGAGGTCTTTCTTGCCTCGCCTCCCCTCCTCCCTCCCTTTCTCCTCTTTTCTGGCGCTCCCTCCTTTCTCCTTTCCGACGCTCACGCGGCGTTATGTCCCAGGGGGCTTTGTGCCACTCAGCTCCCTTCTTTTATTTAAACATTTTGTTGTGTGGTGTGTGTCGTGCTTGTTGCTCCGGATAAAAATAAAAGGTTAGAATATATTATATTTTATAATATACACCCCCCAAATAAGATCATTATCGATTTTTAAATTTTTTTATGTAATGAGATAAAATGATCTTTTTCTATATGCATTCATATATTATTTTAATTGAAATTTTTTAAAAGAAATTAAAATTTTATTTTTAATATTATTTTAATTAATATATAATTTTTTTAGCCCCTCCGGAATCTTTATTTTTTATAAAAAATGATTACTATGAAAATATTTAATAAGTTTTATTTATATTTTTTTATAAAATATTTTTGAATTATAATAAATATGAAATAAATACGGGAAAAAATGCAAATTGATAGAATAATATATTAACTTGATTTTTTATTAATATTTAAATATTTTATAATATTATATGTATAGACCCTTATATATTTATATTATAATTACTATATAGAAAATATATATATAATAGTTATTTGAAAGTAAAAATTGAAGAATTAAATAATAATGTAGAAATATAATAATTTTATTAAAATAAATAAAAAATTATATAATTTATGGAATATAAATTATTATTATGATATAAAAAATTATTTGTCGCCTTTTCGTGCTCTCTCTTTGTCTCTTTGTCTCTCTCTCTCTCTCTCTCTCTCTCTCTCTCTCTCTCTCTCTCTCTCTCTCTCTCTCTCTCTCTCTCTCTCTCTCTCTCTCTCTGTTCTCGCTCCTTTTTCTTTTTCTCTCTCTTCCTCTCTCTCTCTCCTCTCTCTCTCTCTCTCTCTCTCTCTCTCTCTCTCTCTCTCTCTCTCTCTCTCTCTCTCTCTCTCTCTCTCTCTCTCTCTCTCCCTCTCTCTCTCTGTTCTCGCTCTCTCTCTTTCTCGTATTTCCTTTAAATTTCCATTTCCTTATTTCCCCTTACTTACATTTCGCTCACATCCTGTTCCCTCTTGTTTTTTTTTTCCTTCGTCATGTGTGTCCCAGACACTGATCTTCCCCTCACCGCCTCTCCCCTTATCACCCCCCCCCTCGCGTCCTCCTTTGACGCCTTCCTCATCTTTCCCCTCAACTTGCCCCCCTCCCCCCCTCCCCCACCGTAGCTAATGTCTAAATGTTCCCAAGCTCCCTCCTCTTCCTCATCCTCATCCTCATCCTCTTCCTCTTCCTCTCTCATCCTCCCTTCATTTCCTCAGCGCCGTGAATGGAAATTTCGACGGGAAGGGATGGCCCTACATGGCAGTACATGGCCCTGCATGGCCCTTCATGGCCCTCTATGGCCCGCTGCCAAGATTACGCGGCAGCTTAAGATCTCGGAATTGGAAGCGTCTGAGAGCGCTTTATTAAGTCGGGAAACGGAAGGACTTTTTCATGAGTGGTAGGCATCCTGCATCCGGGGGAGGGGAATGAGGGGGAGCGCTTCGTCGCATGAGGACATAGTAGGTTATATAGTGGTGATGATGATGATGATGATGGTGGTGGTGGTGATGATGATGAGAATGATGGTGGTGATGATGATGATGGTGGTGGTAGTGATGATGATGGTGATGATGATGGTGGTGGTGGTGGTGATGATGATGATGGTGGTGGTGATGATGATGATGGTGGTGGTGATGATGATGATGATATATCAATAATGGTAATAATAATAATACTGATAACAACAATAACAATGACCATAAAATAATTATCGTTACTACTTTCGTTGCAATCATCATCAGAATCATTTAGTCATCATCAGCATAAACCCTTTGCGTGCAAGGAGAAGTAATGCGAGAGTGCTTATTGTACAGCGAAACAATAGGAGCTTTTCCCAATATCATGCCTCTTCTGCCCAGGAGGAAAGAAGAGATGAAAGCCTCTTACCATTACTTAAACAGAGAGCTTGTCTCGTACACGCTGGCCATCAATATCATGGAGGTTTCACTGAATAATGCATCAAGGTATAAGTATAATAATAATAATAATAATAATAATAATAATAATAATAATAATATATACATATACATATACATACACACACACACACACACAAACACACACATATATGTATATGTGTAGATGTATGCATGTGTGTGTGTGAGTGTGTGTGTGTGTGTGTGTGTGTGTGTGTGTGTGTGTGTGTGTGTGTGTGTGTGTGTGTGCGCGTTTGTTTGTGTTGTGTTTGGCTGTGTGTGTGTGTGTGTGTGTTTGTGTGTGTGTGTGTGTGTGTGTGTGTGTGTGTATGTGTGTGTGTTGATGTGATATATATATATGTATATATATAAATAATCTTATATGATATATATATGTATAATGTATATATATAATATATATATATACATATTATATATATATATAGATATATATATTTATAAATATATATATACATATTATATATATATATACCTATATATTTTTATATATATATATATCATAATTTTTATATATATCTATATACTTATTTATATATAATATATAAATAATTTATTTCATTCACATATATCAAGTGTTCATCATCTTACGCCCAATAAACTTCAAATCATAAACAAACATCAAGTCACAATAATGACGCATCAAAACAGAATAACCACAGGGCAAAAAGTGAAAGAGAGACAAGGCCTGAGTGACAAAGAGACTTACTTCTCAAGCTGCAATATGTAAAAACTTTAAAATAGAAATCTCGCCTCGTGGAGTTCATAATTCGAGTCATTCACGCCCCTACAGCCCACCAAAATGCACATTATAATCGGATGTCAAAGGGAGGTGGTGCCAGAAATATGTTATTCCGCAGAGACTGATAAGCACTGCCAGAAATTTTAATTAACCGCTCTCAAAGGCAGGTGCCCAGGTGCCTCAAATCGGATGTAGGCAAAGGGACTTGTGAGGGGTGCCAGAAATATGTTATTCCGCAGAGACTGATAAGCACTGCCAGAAATTTTAATTAACCGCTCTCAAAGGCAGGTGCCAAGGTGCCTCAAAAAAAAAGGAAAGGTAAAGTAAGTGAAAAAAAAAAATAATAATAATAATCATTTATAGGATATTTGAAATTATGGAAGTCGTTAACGAAAATATAAAATAATTCATGTAGGCCTATATATTTTCTAGTCTTATAGCGAATTATATCTTATCTAAGATAAGATATAATGACTGTTCTTTAAAAAAAATGAAAGGGATTTACTTGGTACACATAATTAGTTCCTCACAAAAATTCTAACACCGACTCATTTATCATAACTTGGCCTATTCATCATTTACCTAAAATATATCATTATAAGCTGCCAAATAAAGTTATTATCATTATTATTATTATTTTTTTTTTGGGGGGGGGGGTCAAAGTTAAAGGCTTCCGCAAGGCCAAGTAAAGAAAAAAAACTTATAAAAGTTATTATCATTATTATTATTATTTTTTTTTTGGGGGGGGGGGTCAAAGTTAAAGGCTTCCGCAAGGCCAAGTAAAGTTATTATCATTATTATTATTTTTTATTATTATTATTATTTTTTTTTTTTTTGGGGGGGGGGTCAAAGTTAAAGGCTTCCGCAAGGCTTCTGGCGCAAGGGAACTACAGAGATTCAAAGTAATCAAAGGGAGCTCGAATAAACTCAGAGTAATATTTCAAGGCGATTCGCTTCGCTGACGGAGGCGCTCATAAGGCAATGAAATCCGAGGCAATCCGCCTTTAAGACACTCGAGGATCTGCGGCGTCATGCGCGAGTCATGCAGGAGCGAGGCGGAGGAGGGAGGTCCCCGACGCCGTCGCCGAAGGACAATTATTCGCGTCCCTCGCTGGGAATCTCTCCCTCCCTCCCTCCCTCCTTCCCTCTCCCTCTCCCTCTCCCTCTCCCTCTCCCTCCCTTCCTTCCGTCCTCCCTCCCTCCCTCCCTCCCATCCACCCTCCAACGCCCCCCATCGGAGGCTCTCACAGAGAATGAAGCGCCTGCTCTAAATAACTCCCATTTGGAAGAACATGAACGGATGGATGCAACAGGACTTCGTTCTTTATCTTACACACCCACACTCATATATATATGTCTGTGTGCGTGTGTGTGTGTGTGTGTGTGTGTGTGTGTGTGTGTGTGTGTGTGTGTGTGTGTGTGTGTGTGTGTGTGTGTGTGTGTGTGTGTGTGTGTGTGTGTGTGTGTGTGTGTGTGTGTGTGTGTGTGTGTGTGTGTGTGTGTGTGTGTGTGTGTAAGATAAAGAACGAGGTCCTATTGCATCCAACTGATAAATTCTCTCTCTCTCTCTCTCTCTCTCTCTCTCTCTCTCTCTCTCTCTCTCTCTCTCTCTCTCTCTCTCTCTCTCTCTCCTATATATATATATTTATTTTTATATATATATATTATATATATATATATATATATATTATATATATATATATATATATATATATATACAAAACATATATATATATATATATATATATATATATATATATATATATATATATATATATATATATATATATATATATATATATATATATATATATATATATATATATATATATATATATATATATATATATATATATATATATCTAATATATATTATATATATATATAATATTTATATATATATATATATATATATATATATATATATATATACATATATACACACATATATATGACCATATACATATATATACATATTGTCATAAAGATAGCTAAATTGTTAAATACGATTCTATGAAGCGATACACTCCGCATCAACATCCCGATTTTAAAGCAATTAATAACACGTGGATCTGCATAACAAGGGGCTCGCTTGCCGCACGCTGTCTGTCCTCGACTGGCGTTTGATCGGCATCAGAATCACAATAACAATAACATTTCATTCGTCATATTCCCTTTGACTTTACTCATCCATTGCTCTTTAATTACATCAGGTGCTCAGTGATCCAGCTAATATGACCCCAGGTCCCTTGTTCTTCTGTCCGCGTGTAGGACGAAAATTATTAATCTAGACGATTAATAAGAAAAATATTCCATTACATACATAAAAAAATATATATTCTATATTTATTACATACATAATTTAATATAATTTAATAATATTACATTACATAAATAAAAAAATATATATTCTATATTATATATTCTAAAAAAATATCTATCCAGCTAATATGACCCCAGGTCCCTTGTTCTTCTGTCCGCGTGTAGGACGGAAATCATTAGTCTAGACGACTATTAAGAAAAATATTCCATTACATACATAAAAAAATATCTATTCTCGTCTCTTCCAAGCCAGTTATAAGCGAAAATGGAGAAGAAGAAAAAGAAGAAAGGGAACGAAAAGCAGAAATCAACAGAATGAGAAAAAAGACCAAACAAATAGCAAGGGAAAGAAGAAATGTAAAAAAGAAAGAGACTTTTCCAGACAGATTAAAAAAAAAATGGCCGGCGTGATGAACATCCTGGCGCAGTCAATCTCCGCTCCAGACGAAAAGTTTTCAGTTGACGGTTAAAGTCGTATTAGCCTTGGGATAGTGAATGGAGGAGAGACAGAGAGAAGAAGGGATAAAAGATGGAGGAGAGACAGAGAGAAGAAGGGGTAAAGGATGTAGGAGAGACGGAGAGAAAGGATAAAAGATGGAGGAGAGACGGAGAGAAAAAGGGATAGTGAATGGAGGAGAGACAGAGAGAAGAAGGGGTAAAGGATGTAGGAGAGACGGAGATAGGAAGGGATATTGAATGGAGAAGAAACGGAGAGAGGGACGGCGCCAAGAGCAAGAGGTAGGGAGGAAGGAGAGAGGGAGTAAGGGAGGAAAAGTAGGAGGGATGAGGGAGAGAGGGGTTAAGGAGGGAAGAGAGGAGGAGAGAGGGAAAGGGAGGAAGGGAGGAGAAGAGAGGAAAATGGAAGGAGGGAGGGAGAGGAGAAAAGGAAGGAGGAGGGAGGAAAGCGTTTAAGGAAGGAGGGAGGAGAGAGGAAAAAATGGAAACGTTGGAGGAAGGAAGGAGGAGGAGGAGAGGGAGGG
>NW_028234433.1:27812095-27819595 GCF_977035675.1 Penaeus japonicus
GGGGAGAGGGGAGAGAGAGAGAGAGAGAGGAGAGGAAAGGGAGAGAGAGAGAGAGAGAAGGGAAGAGAGAGGAGGAGGGGAAGAGAGAGAGAGAGATATACAAAGACCAGAAGAGAGAGAAAAGAGAGAGAGCGAGAGAGAGGAGAGAGAAGAGAGAGAGAGGGATGAGAAGAGAGAGAGAGACCTGATAAATGGGGAAGAGAGAGAGAGAGAGAGATAGAGATAGAGAGAGAGACTGATAAAGAAAGACAGAGAGAGAGAAAGAGAGAGAGAGACTGATAAAGAAAGAAAGACAGAGAGAGAGAGAGAAGAGAGAGAGAGTAGAGAGCGAGAGAGAGAGAGACAGAGCTATAGCGACGAAAAAAGCAAAGACCAAGAGAGGAGAAAATAAGAGAGAGAGACTGATAAAGAAAGACAGAGAGAGAGAGAGACAAAGGTAAACCCGTAAATCCAACCTCTGCCGGAGACGGATCGGTCCCCTTTATGGTCTCCGCGAAATGAGGAGGCGGCGGCGGTGGCGGAGGAGGAGGAAACGGCTGCTTAAACACGCTCGAAAATGAGAGGCAAATTCGCCCGAAAAAAAAAGAAAACGAAAATGAACATAAAGATAAACAAAATACGGAAATAACCCCACCAAAGGAAGAGGACGCGAGACACTGGTTAGTCAACTGAAAGAAAATCGAAGCAAATCCGACGAAGGAGATCAAAGAGCCTTGAAAACTCATCATCAATCTTTCTTAATCTTATTTCTTTAATTTGTCTATCTTATATCCGCATTTCATTAATTCTTCTCTATCTCATCTATGCCTCATCCACCTGGGATAAAGGACATTAATTCACGGGGCTGCCAACAAGTTTCCCGCCATTATGTACTGGCTAATGGCTCGGGCATGTTTCGGGTGATGGTTCGTTGGCAGGTGAGTCCGGACCTTTAGGTTAGACGGCGGGAGACAAGACTCAAGAGTCGGATTCTCGAAACAAAAGGGAAATGGGAAACAGGAAAAAAAGTGTCGAGACAATACGGATTAAAAGAAGAGATAACGTGAATTAAGGATCGTAAATAAAGAGAGTGTGGAAGATATCATTTCCGAGACCGAGGGAGATAGGTCACTAACAAGGAAGGGGAAAGTGTTGAGAACAAAGGAAGAGAGTGGAGAAGATAAATAAGAGAGAATACACGAAGAAGCACAAGCAGGCAAGATAAAACTACCGAGAAATAGGAAACGCGCACAAAACGACGAGTCACAAACCAGAAATTAGAAATAACTTTGCATAAATGCACACAAATGCAAAAAAGGATAAAAACTGATAAATAAGACCAGGAGCATGAAAACAAAATCGGACAAAAGAAAAGCGGAGAAAAGAATCGGTTAAACAGATGACTCTCGACCGAGCGACTCTGAAAAACGCGGGAAAAGATCCAAATGAAAGAGAACACGAGAAGGAGACTCAGGCGACGGTTAAAGCGGGGAGACGGAGGGCAGGTCAAGGCGAGAAAGGTCGTAGGAATGAGAGGGGTCAAGGAGAGGTCAGAGGTCAGAGATATGGGGGAGGGAGGGAGGAAGGACGGGAAAGGGGGGAAGGGAGACGCAGGAAGGGAAGGAGGAGGGGAGGGATAGAGTGGAAGAAAGAAAGAAAGAAAGAAAGCGATAATGCATAAAAAAGAAAGACCGAGAAAGGAGAAGTGAAATAGCGAGCGAACGAGAGTCTCTTGAGAGGCGTCCCCGAAGGAAGCAGGAGAGGCAGTGGGGAGGTCCTAGGTTTCAGGGACGAGAGCGGGTTGAGCGGAGGTCAAAGGGCAACGTTGAAAGGGAGCCGCAAAAAAGGAGAACAGCAAAACAAAACAAAAGCATAATCAATGATGGCGGAGCAAGATGGCGGCGACGTGATGAAAGTGGAAGATAAAAGTTGGAAATAATTTGCCTTTGAGTTATATTTCTTCTCGCTCCTTCGAGGCAGAGATTGTGGTTTTAAAATCTGTCTTCAAGGTAGATATACATTTCTTCCTTTCCATGCCTACTAGCTGACAAAGTGGAAAATTAGTCAATATATATCTTAAATTTTAACCAATTCCTTTTCCATTTCAATCTGCATATCTCCTTGATCATTTATATTTCTCTTACACTTTAAATTTATCTTCCTCTCTTATCTGGTTTCCATATCTTTTTATCACTTATTTTTTCTTTATCTTCTTCCCATCTTTACATCAATTCTGAACAATCTAGATCCCCCTCCTTCTCCCCCTTTTCAAATCATGCTGTTTATCGACTCGACGTCTGTTTGATCTTCTCTCCTCATCTCTAAATCTCCTTTCCTCTCATCATTTCGACCCATTGATTTTCTCCTTGCTTCCCGTTCCCTAATATCTTTTTCAATTTCGCTTCCTCCAATCCGAAGGAAGGAAGGAAGGAAGGAAGGAAGGAAGGAAGGAAGGAAGGAAGGAAGGAAGGAAGAGGAAAGGAGGAAGGAATGAATGAACCAATGAATGAAGGAAGGAAGGAAGGAAGGAAGGAAGGAAGGAAGGAAGGAAGGAAGGAAGGAAGGAAGGAAGGAAGGAAGGAAGGAAGGAAGGAAGGAAGGAAGGAAGGAAGGAAGGAAGGAAGGAAGGAAGGAAGGAAGGAAGGAAGGAAGGAAGGAAGGAAGGAAGGAAGGGAGGAAGGAAGGACGGAAGGAAAGCAGGAAGGAAGAAGGAAGGAAGGAGGGAAAAGAGAGGAGGAGGAGGAGGAGGAGGAGGAGGAGGAGGAGGAGGAGGAGGAGGAGGAGGAGGAGGAGGAGGAGGAGGAGGAGGAGGAGGAGGAGGAGGAGGAGGAGGAGGAGGAGGAGGAGGAGGAGGAGGAGGAGGAGGAGGAGGAGGAGGAGGAGGAGGAGGAGGAGGAGGAGGAGGAGGAGGAGGAGGAGGAGGAGGAGGAGGAGGAGGAGGAGGAGGAGGAGGAGGAGGAGGAGGAGGAGGAGGAGGAGGAGGAGGAGGAGGAGGAGGAGGAGGAGGAGGAGGAGGAGGAGGAGGAGGAGGAGGAGGAGGAGGAGGAGGAGGAGGAGGAGGAGGAGGAGGAGGAGGAGGAGGAGGAGGAGGAGGAGGAGGAGGAGGAGGAGGAGGAGGAGGAGGAGGAGGAGGAGGAGGAGGAGGAGGAGGAGGAGGAGGAGGAGGAGGAGGAGGAGGAGGAGGAGGAGGAGGAGGAGGAGGAGGAGGAGGAGGAGGAGGAGGAGGAGGAGGAGGAGGAGGAGGAGGAGGAGGAGGAGGAGGAGGAGGAGGAGGAGGAGGAGGAGGAGGAGGAGGAGGAGGAGGAGGAGGAGGAGGAGGAGGAGGAGGAGGAGGAGGAGGAGGAGGAGGAGGAGGAGGAGGAGGAGGAGGAGGAGGAGGAGGAGGAGGAGGAGGAGGAGGAGGAGGAGGAGGAGGAGGAGGAGGAGGAGGAGGAGGAGGAGGAGGAGGAGGAGGAGGAGGAGGAGGAGGAGGAGGAGGAGGAGGAGGAGGAGGAGGAGGAGGAGGAGGAGGAGGAGGAGGAGGAGGAGGAGGAGGAGGAGGAGGAGGAGGAGGAGGAGGAGGAGGAGGAGGAGGAGGAGGAGGAGGAGGAGGAGGAGGGGGAGGAGGAGGAGGAGGAGGAGGAGGAGGAGGAGGAGGAGGAGGAGGAAAGGCGAGGCACATTCAGAGACCTCGCGATAGGCGTGCAGCTAACACCTAGCGAAGCGAGAGATCCCTAGGGCGCTGCCTGTCGGGCAATGACGCCTAATAATACCTCGACATTGGCACCCCGATCGCCCGTCAGGAAGCGGCCTCGTCACCGCGCGCCCCTCTGCCCTCGGAGGCTCCCGCGCCTGACGCAAGGTGGTCGTATTTTATTTTTTCTTTCTTTCTTTCCGTGATTTTTTCCCCTTTTATTGCCCTCTGTTTTTTTTTCTTCTTCTTGGGACTGAATCCCGACGCAATCACGGCAGAGGCGCCGTTCGCTCCTTCCGCGACTTCCGGGCAATTTCCGGATGCCAAGATGAAAGACGCTTCCGAAGGACAGCAAATGCTTTTCTCTCGTTTTCTTGCGTGGAGTCGGATATGGCGGCGGGAAATTGCCGCGATCTTCTGCACTTGAAAAACAGATTTTTTTTTCTATTTCACAAGCAATCTGATAACATACAAATCTTGCCGTCTGTCTTTGGTCGTTCTATTCCTCTGTTTTTGTTTTGCTCCATGAAAAAAAAACCTGAAAGCCATTGTACCATGATGGGCAGCCATGAGCCGAGCCGGTCCAGGCCTAACCTCTTGCTCAGGGATATCGACTGCTGGCCGAGAGAGGGAGAGGGCGGGTGGGTGGGTGGGACGGACGGAGAGGAGAGGAGAGGAGAGGAAGGGGTAAAGGAGGGAGGAAGGGAGGGAGGGAAGGGAAAGGAAAGGAGAGGAGGGGAGAGGGAGGAAGGGGTAAAAGAGGGAGGGAGGGAAAGGAATGGAAAGGAGAAGAGAGGGAGGAAGGGAGCGAGGGAGGGAGAGAAAGGAGAGGAGAGGAGAGGGGAGCAGAAGAGAGAGAGGGGAAAGAGGGGAAGGGGGTGAGGGAGGGAGGGGGGAGGTAGGGGATGTGAGAGGGAGGGGAGAGGAAGGAAGGGGGTGAAGGGAGGGAGGGAAGGAGGGAGGGAGGGGAGGGGAGAGGAAAGGGAGGAAGGGAGTGAGGGGGGGAGGCAGGGTATGTAAGAGGGAGGGAGGGAGGCGAGGGGAGGGGAGGGGAGGGGAGAGGGAGGAAGCGGATAATGAGAGAAGAGGGAGGGAGGGAAGGAGAGAAAAGGTGGAAGAGAGAGAGGGATAGAGAGGGACGGAGAGTGAGAGGGGGCTAGAGAGATAAAGATAGAGGAATAAAGAGAGGAGGGGATAGAAAGAGGGGGGCAGACAGGGAGAAGAACGTAGAGAGAGAGAGAGAGAAAGAAAGAGAGAGAGAGAGAGAGAGAGAGAGAGAGAGAGAGAGAGAGAGAGAGAGAGAGAGAGAGAGAGAGAGAGAGTGGGTGAGACGAGAGAAGTGGAGATAGAGGGAGAGAGAGAGAGAGAGAGAGGAGAGAGAGAGATGGAGAGAGAGAGAGAGGGAGGGAGGGAGGAAGGGAGGGAGAGAGAGAGAGAGAGAGGGAGGGAGGGAGGGAGGGAGGGAGGGAGGGAGGGAGAGAGAGAGTGAGGATCCCTTTCCGAACTCAGCTTTATGCTCCTTGTTTTCCCGCTAACCCTCGAGTCACGGCAGCTTTTGTCAGCCGCCATCTATACCGCCGAGTCACTATCTGTTCATACACACACATATATAAATAAATAAATATATATATATATATATATATATATATATATATATTATATATACTGTATATACATATATATATATTTTATATATATATATATATATATAATATATATATTATACATACATATATGTAGAGAGAGAGAGAGAGAGGACAGAGAGAGAAGAGAGAGAGAAAGAGAGACGAGAGACGAGAGAGAGAGAGTAAATGGGAGGGAGAGAGAGAGAGAGAGAGAGAGAGTGAGAGAGAGAGAGAGAGATTGAGGGAGAGAGAGAGGATGTGAGAGAGAGAGGACAGAGAGAGAGAGAGAGAGGGAGGGAGAAAGAGAGGGAAAGAGAGATAGAAAGAGAGAGTGAGGCAGAAAGAGAAAGAGAGAGAAAAAAAAAAATACACACACACACACACACACACACACACACACACACACACACACACACACACACACACACACACACATATATATATATATATATATATATATATATATATATATATGTGTGTTGTAGTTGTGTGCTGTGTGTGTGTGTGTGTGTGTGTGTGTGTGTGTGTGTGTGTGTGTGTGTGTGTGTATGTGTGTGTGTGTGTGTGTGTGTGTTGTGTGTTGTGTGTGTGTGTGTGTGTGGATGGTGTTTGTTGTGTGTGTGTGAGTGTGTTTTGTGAGGTGAGAGTATTGTGTGAGTGTGTGTTTGAGAGTGTTGTGGGGTGTGGTGAGTGAGAGAGGAAGGAAGGAATGAGTGTGAGTGAGAGGTGTGAGTGAAAGGTGTGTAAGTTGTGGTGTGTAGAGATGCGGAGAGTGGGAGAGGAGAGGGGGGGGGAGGGAGGGTGGTGAGGGAGGGGGTGGGTGGGTGTGGATGGGTGGGTGGGTGGGTGGGAGGGGTATGTGAGTGTGTGTGAGTGAGGAGTTGAAGAGTTTGTGATGAGTGTAAATTTTGTTAGTTGTATTGTTTGTGATATATTTGTGAGTGTGGGTATAGTGGTCGTTAGAGTATATATTGTTATAGAATGAAGAGTGAGAGGTGTGAGTGAGGGATAGTTTTATCATAGATAGTTTTAGGTTAGTGTTAGATTGATTGATAGATATGATAGTGAGTGGATAAATTATAATTTTATATAGATATATATATATATTATTGTTAGGGATTATATAATTTATCTAGAGATGTATTTATGTGTAGATATATAAATCTTTCTATTACTAATCTATCTTTCTACTATTTATCTATCTATCTATATATATATCATATATGGATTACAGATATTTGACATTTGTATATATATGTATACTTGATGCCATAGATAGATTGAGTGGAGTGTTAGAGAGAGAGAGTGAGAAAGAATGAGAGTTAGTGAGGGTGAGTGACAGTGAAAGATATTATATATTTATTATATAGAGAGAGAGAGAGGGGAAAAAAAGGGGGGGGAAATCCCGGGGAGAGAGAAGGGGGGAAAAAGGGGGGGGGGGGGGGAAAAAAAAAAATTAAAAAAAAATTTTTAAAAAAAAAAAAAAAAAAAAATTTTTTTTAAAAAAAAAAAAAAAAAAAAAAAAAAAAAAAAAAAAAAAAAAAAACCCTTTTAAAAAAAAAAAAAAAATATTATATATAATTAATAAAATATATATGTATATATAAAAATATATAATACATTACATACATACATACATACACACACACACACCCACACACACCACACACACACACACCACACCACACACACATATATAAAACTATATATATATAAATAATATATATATATATATATATAAATACACAGTATATTATATATAAATAAAAGTATATGTATATATATATATATATACTATATTATATATATACTGTAAATACATATACATATACATATATATACTATATATAATATATATATTATATAATATACTCACACATTATATATAATATATAAGTAATGTTATAATGTATATACAGTATATCTATAAACTATAATAAATATACATATACAATAATATATAAATACTGTATATATATATTATCTAATATATATATATATAACTCTCTCACTCTAAAACAAAAACTCTCTCCAAGCTGATTGAGTGTTGTAGTTAGAAGATATAGATAGAAGTTATATATATAGTGTGTGTGATGAGAGATAGAGAGTATACACACTATAACTCAAACACTAACCCCACAAATATCTCTCACTCCTCACTCTATATCTAACCATACATCTCACACTAAATAAATACCTATATAAATAACTCTAGTATACTAT
>NW_028234433.1:27834595-27842095 GCF_977035675.1 Penaeus japonicus
GAGCTTAGTTCATGTTGTTTAATATCCTCATGCGCAGACACGCAGACTGAGAAATAATTCTATTAATCAAATGTATCAAAGCTTGGCAAAGATTCACGGTCCAGGACCGCATAGAGTGGTGAGCCCACCGCAAGTCCCTGAATACTTGCGAATTCAAGCTCTCGCGATAGGCTCACCACTCCCAGCGGTCCAGGACCAGCTCTTCGTGAAGACCTTCGGGGGCGACCGTTACCAACACGTCGTGATAGAAATGTAGCGTGGCTGCGCTACATGAACGACGTCCTCGCTGTGGCACCTATGGAGACGGACCCCCAGGACCTCTGCAAAAGGCTGAACATGGCACACTCCTCCATATAATTCACCACAGAAGAGGAACTGGATGACCAGTGTCCGTTCCTTGGCACCAGGATTCACAGGAGACCCGACGGCCCAGCGTTCTCCGTGTACAGAGAATCCAATAACAAGGACTACCTGAGCCATTTCTTCACTGCTGTTGACAAAAGGACAAAAGAATGAGTAATCATCGGTTGTTCCTTCCTCCGACCGTTTAGAATTTGCAGCCCGGATTTTTTAGATGGTGAAATATGACACGCCACAGTTACCCCCGAGGTATGCTGCTATGATTCATATCCTGCGACAAAAGGATACGAAAGACGACTCGCAGGACAGCCCCCATGAAACCATCATTCCACATTTGGAGAGGACTGATCTCCTGGAGGCACCAAGTGGAATACACAATCAAGATCGCCACATCGCGGAAAAAAAAGATCGGCAACATCGTCAGGAAAAAGCGGTCAGTCTACCGCAGACCCCTTAGTTAGGTGTGCAGTATATCTTGCGGCGGGTGCGCCAAGGTATACACAGGTGAGACAGGACGTGACTCCATGAACAATGCACCAGGAAACATCGCAGCGCCTCTCCGATGACGTCATGACATCAGGAGAGCCTTCGTTGCTCACGTCGACACTGCGGCCATGTTCGCGAAGTGACCCCAAGGCTACATCGCCAAACAAGAATTGGCACCACGACAAAAGAAGACGATTGAATCGGCACTGATACGATCGACAACGACATAAACACCGCATCGGGGAGCCACGAACTATCCAGGGTCGTCGCACGTCTCATCGCCGATGTGACCGGGAAACTGTTGCAAATATATAGCCCCACTCTGTGCCCTTGTGTACATGCCCTGGGAAACAATATAACGGAAAGGCCTTCGGTATATTCGTGTGTTTTCCGGTTTTCCCTTCGGCTAATTGCCTGAGCAGTTAGTCGAAATGGTCAATAAAGATTAAAAAGAAACTCATTATCATTCATTATTCACGTAGTTTCTAAAACAGAAGAACTGTTAAAAAAATAAAGAATAAAAAAAAAATAATAATAATACCATAAAATATAGCGACGTTTTATATAACTCCCATACTCCTCTTCAGTTGGACACAAACATGATATTTCAGTGTTGTTTTAGGTATTATGACGGAAGGTAAGTCTCAAATCACTTGCAACGTCGCGGTTTTATCTGTTTCTGAAAGATCAGCTATGCCTTTCTCGGGTCTTTTAGTGACCAGACAACTTTGGGAGGATGAAAACGACTTTTTTATGGCAACGTAACGTTCGCGAAATTTAAATCTTTTCATGATTTTTTTTTTCTGATCATTGAACTCAGTGTAAATAATGATAACAAATAGATTACAAAAAAAAAAAAAAAAAAAAAAAAAAAACATCGATACAATTACTTAACGATGAAAATAATAATGGAGCCAGATATGTAATATTCGAATATTATGACAACGTTTAAAATCAATTTTTCTAAGTTTATGATGAGAACATTAATGATGACAATACCATCCGTTTGCTCTCATATCTCCATCACTGACTCATTTTCAAAATCACTATCATCATAACCATTACGGTGATAACTATAACAATTAAAAATACTAAGAATATAGACAATAATAATGTAAAGAATTTTGATATTACTGCTATCATCAGTGGCAATACTAAATATAATAATAGGAACAAAGGTAAGATTAAAAGTGGTTATGATAATAGCAACAGAAACGCCATCCTTGTTACCATAACAGTACCAATAATATTAAGTGCAACACACCAACAAAACAATACCAACATTAATCTTACCAATAACAAACCAAGACATGTGATGAATATCAATAGTGATGAGAATGTGACTATTTCCACCATGCATGATAATTGCGGTAATTCATTTTATATCAGATCAACAATTATCATACATTTTGTATAATCCACTCACATTCATACCTTCTAAATTAGTCGAAAGATCAGCTTGGAACAATATAAACCTGTATTTTCTTCATAAATACGTTACTTCTTGAAGATCTTTCCTCTTTGACCACTCCTAATATATGTATGTGTGTAGGTGTGTGTGTACGCTCGAAATATGATTAGTAGCCGTCTAACTGTCAATTTTCTAGAATACTCCCTTGTTTGGCTTTTCCCCTTCCTGCAAGTAATATTATTAAATAGACATACTGTATTACGAACCCTCATATCGCTTTATTTCTCTCGACTATGAGCATATTCTAGCATAAGAAATGTACTTCTTGTATAAAGAGTTTATCAGGGTTCAAGAAAAATCTAGTATATAAACTATAATACTTGAAGATAGCATATAAAAGACGAGATCGAAAAATCCAGCAAATTTCAAAATCGAGTATGATCTAAAACATTACTCCAATATAATATCGAAATTTATCAGTAACATCCCCAGGACGTCCTGAACTAAAGTTGTCAAAGGATATTCTCTCTGATTTTCCAAAATTGTGCGTGTGACACCCGGTAGAATTCTTGTCGGGAATCATCAGATTGTAGAGTATAAAATGGTGGTATTATATTGGTTCATCTTCTTGGGAAATAGAGCAGAAAGGATTACCGAGAGGGGAGACGCTGGGAGAAAGAAGAAAAAGATTGCTGTATGTGACAGTATTTCGAAAGAAACTCAAAACATCTTTCAGGCCAGCTGACCCTTTGTAATAAAAAAAATGGAGTTCTCTGAAAAAAAAAATCGGTCTTCAGATATCCACAGCAGATTTTACTTTGAAACAAAAGCGACGAAATGAAGTAAACAGTATTTCTAAACTCGAAACTGCCGCGAAAAGAATGGTTTGTTTGCGTCTTACTGACTACTGTTTGAAGGGCTTCTACTCGTTTCGCCTTCCCTCTCATTCCCTCCTCTCTGTTTGTTCTCTGAGAGTCAATGAGTTTGATATGAAATGGTAACCATGAACAAAACCATTCCCACACTCGCTGTTAATATTCGCCCCATTTCAATCTGAAGCAGCAGATGACCCAGCGGTCTTTTCGAATCTCCAGCAGGGCATGGAAGTACAACTCGACCCGCAGAGCAACTGTCTGACGGAAGAGATAACCACCTTCCTCTTTAGCGGAGAGCCAAAGAAAAAACGTTGCGTATTGCGATAAAAATGTTCGCGAATTTACATATAATATAGTTCATATATGCATGATATAAAAAAGCTCGCTTCCGCCAGACACCGGCTCGTCCGACTGGGTCAACCTGGCTTGACCTAGTTCCCACAGAGTCTTCCTGTTCATGTAGAAATCATAAGGCTCTGTATCATTTAAGTCCTATATATGTTTAAGTATTTTATTTTATTTTATTTTTTTGCGAAGAGATAAACAAATTGCACGCTTGTATGTAAATATGTTTGGTTGTTTGTGTGTGTGTGTGTGTGTGTGTGTGTGTGTGTGTGTGTGTGTGTGTGTGTGTGTGTGTGTGTGTGTGTGTGTGTGTGTGTGTGTGTGTGTGTGTGTGTTTGTCTGTAATCATATTTACATGGATTATACATTTACTCAAAATGTTTAAAAGTACCTTGAATCAACATGGAAAGGGCTAATTGGCGCATAAATTGAAATTTCAGCGAATCTGGAAGGTGTTTCGACGTCTTTGTCTTCCTTCATCATTTCTCCGACATTGAAGTAATTCCGAATGCAACATATCCGGTGATAAGGAACGTGCGGGCAGTTCAGCTTATCTGCGAGCGGACATTGGCATCGCCGCTCGCAATAACTGTATTCTTTTCGGTCAAAAGTTCACCTCCGGACCAGAGTTCACACACTGATTGAGTTTCCAAACCTTGGTACTGCCACATGAAACGTACGAAAAGGATATTCAAAATTGTTAGCGTGTATATATGAAGTACCATATTTGCAATGCTAATGCACCTGTTAATTATATCTGTTATTTTATATCGCTAAACGAAATTGAATACTGCTGTATCCCTCATTGGGAGACGTCATCGTTTGATCCACTGATAGAAATAAACGACTGTATACATCCATTATCTCAAATATATAATTATGAGCTATTTAAAGACACAATTAAGTAGAAAGAAACGCATTCTTTTCAACCAGAGCAAAAGTTGTTAGCGTCATATCCCTTGGCCCGGTCGCCATCTTGAATCAGCTGTTGGCAACAAATATGGCAGTCGGGTCGTGACGTTTCGGAGGTTATGCTGTAAAACATCGCCACTGCGCTCCTCTGACAATGCTATTTCATATGAGAAGGACATAGAAAATATCCTAAATATGTGTTCAACGTTTTATATAGGTGCTTTGTGTGTTCTGAGCGTGTCATGGCTCGTTTTAAGCGCGCCAGAAGCTGGCTCGCAATCAATGTCTGAAGAAGAGAGACTGAATCTAAAGTGAGTTTGTGAAGCTAATGCATTCTTTGTGGTTTGTCCTGAATTATTTTGAAAAGAATTGAATTTTTCGATAATGATTACGCGAGCTAATTTATTTATATTGGAATATGATGTGTGAACAGGTGTGATTCCAGTCCTTACCTGTCAAAGATCGTAAAATTATTGAGAACGGGTCGTGGTTATTGTTGTTTATAGTCGGAAAACAAGCTTTTCTCTTTATTATTTATGTTTTAGTAATTATTCAGTATTAATGTATTGTTTATTAAACAGTTTTAGAAAAAATCTTTTTGTCCTTTGTTGGTGTTGACTGATATAAATACGAATTAATTTATGGTCTTCATATTTTCATCTTACTTTTCTTAGAAAAAAATTAACCGAAATATTGTAATTATTAAACCATAGTTACTGTTCTATTGAATGTTAGAAAGAGTGTGTATGTTTTTTTCCTTTTTTTACAACTTTAAGATTTTGTTCTGTTTTAAAGCTTTTGTTTTGCAAGGCTTTTTTCTGGATACCATAATGATGATAATAATTTGAAAAAAGGAATAAATTTGATAAGAAGGATAGTGTAGATATGGTAAAATATGAATGAAGTTAAAGATAAGTGTGTGTGTGATAAGATACGATTATAAGTAGATACAAAAGTGATGAGCTAAGGTTCATGGTAAAGGCTATTGAAGTTTTATTTTTCTTCACTTGGGAAGTACTAGAGATAATCAGTATTTGAAGATATACAGACCCCACAATAAAAAAAGGAAATATCTTTCAGATCCTGGAATGTGAATTTCCTTTGTGAAATGCCTCTTTGTCTAAATAGTTGGATTAAAGATTACCTCTTTGCTAACAGAGAAGCAGAAGTAATTGTAATATACAAATGGGAAGCGAATATACTGTGAAAATGATAGATAGAATGAACATAATGATAAGAGAGGAAAAAAAGGAAGAAGCCATTGATGAAAGTGAATGTCTGTTTGTTTGGGGTTCACGATGAAGCTGAAAACAAAACAGCGAAGGGAAGTACGGGAAAACACACAAATATTTCTTTGTTTTCCTGTCTCTTCATTGTCTTATTTGTTTATTTTGTTGCTCATATGAAACCTTTTTATGATTCACTGATTCACATATCAGTGCATTAGAAAAGATCTGAGTGAGAATGAGTAGCTTCACAAGGCAGGAGTGACTAATGCATTATGATTAAATCTCCATTAAAATAAATGTAAATCTGATGCAGATTTGATTTAAAAGCTTCAGTTACACCTCTTGCTTTATGATGATAATCTTTGTGCTTTATAACTTCTATACATTTATTATACCAAACTGTTTATTGGGAATATTCAATAGCTGATTAAATTGAATAAATGAGGATGGATGAAGAGTACATGATAGGGGATTATTGAGTAGATTGTAGGCATTCGTGCTAAAATGTCACTTTAGGAATTAAACTGACAGAGCTGGGTTCATATAACTGATTGAGTTCATTAACGGACTTAATATTCTGATGGATTATCACTGAAATTGCTCTTTACAGATGTTCAGATTTTAACATTTATTGGTATTGATTATTTATTTATGGAATTAGTTTGACACAGAGTGAGAGAGAGAGCAAAGAGGAATCTGTAATTAATTGTGAGGTAATGTGTCACTGAAAGGTTTAATCTGTGTTTTAAATATGAGTTTACTTTCCATTATGCAAGATAAATAACACTCAACATACATAATTTGGCAAGTTCAATGACAGTTATGTAAGTTTGTAATAACTTTTTTGTGTGTTTTTTAATTAATTTAAGAAGATTATTGGGAATTGGTCTCCAGTGAAATTAATAAGATATGTATATGTGTATACATGCACACACACACACACACACACACACACACACACACACACACACACACACACACACACACACACACACACACACACACACACACACACACAAACACAAACACAAACACAAACACAAACACAAACACACACACACACACACACACACACACACACACACACACACACACACACACACACACACACACACACACACACACACACACACACACACACACACAAACAAACATACCTCCCTCTTTTCCTCCTTCCCTCCCTCCCTCTCTCCCTCCCTCTCTCCCTCCCTCCCTCCCTCCCTCCCTCCCTCCCTCCCTCCCTCCCTCCCCCCCTTCCCCCAGCATCCTCCCTCCCTCCCTCCTTCCCCCCCTTCCCCCCAGCATCCTTCCTCCCTCCCTCCCTCTCCCCCTTCCACCAGCATCCTTCCTCCCTCCCTCCCTCCTTCCCTCCCTCCCTCCTCCTTCCCTCCCTCCCCTCCCTCCCTCCTTCCCTCCCTCCCCTCCTCCTCCCTCCCTCCCTCCCTCCCTCCCTCCCTCCCTCCCCCTCCCTCCCTCCCTCCCTCCCTCCCTCCCTCCCTCCCTCCTTCCCTCCCTCCCTCCCCCCCTCCTTCCCTCCCTCCCTCCCTCCCTCCCTCCCTCCCTCCCTCCCTCCCTCCCTCCCTCCCTCCCTCTGCACACAGTTAAAAAAAAAAAGATTGCCTTCATCCAGTGGCATGTTTATGTGCAACTATGCTAGTTTGTCCTAAAACTAATTGCCTTTTTTTCCTTTACAGAGAGGAGGCAAAGGAGATGTTTTACCATGCATATACTGCGTACATGGTATGAATTCCAGTCGTGTTTGAGTCTGTTATATTTATTAATGGTATCAGGAGTTCAGACTTTATATAAATTAATTTGCTAAGGTCGGATCAAACTTGATTGATTTAGTCCTGAGATGGACTGTAAGTAGGTATGGTAAATG
>NW_028234433.1:27847095-27849595 GCF_977035675.1 Penaeus japonicus
TGCCATTGAGACGCATGAAATGCTGTATCAAGTAATACAGCGACATAATTTCCTCCCAGAAGCATTTACAACAGACTTCCAGGTAGGATGGGAAGGTGCTGTTTTTCTGCACTTGAAAAATATAGTTTTCTCATTTTTTCTTTACGATTATATTCATGATTATAGGATAAATAAGCCAGTATATGCTTGGTATAAAGAGATACAAAGAGATCTGTAGCTAAAGAACTGGATATAGTATACATGTTCATTTAAATTTGCAGGTACAATATTGCATATATTGATGGCCTTGATATTTAATGTGATCTGCAGGTTCACTGGGGCCAGCACCCCCTGCGACCAGAGTTCCTGGAGTCGACGTACCTCTTGTACCTGGCCACAGACGATCCCTACTACCTGCGTGTGGGGGAACAGGTGCTACGCTCTTTGCAGAAGCATACCTGGGTCCCCTGTGGTTACGCCGCAGTCAAGGATGTGCGAACTGGGGTACACGAAGACAGGTAGAGGCCTCTCTGGATTTTGTTCTGTTATTTGCAGTTGGTCTACAAGATTTTTGTATATTTTGTTATTGGAAACCTTTTCATTTTTTAAGTTGATTTTAGTCTACAGAACTAATTAGACATTTTTTAATACCTGAAGAATGTAGCAAAGTTTTAAAATAAAGATTTGTTAATAGTGATCTATTAAATGATTTGAATGAAATGATAGATAGTTAAGGTCAGGTCTCCAAGAATAAGGTACTGTTCAGACTAACATATTTTGGGAGAAAAGGCACTAAGAGGATAGCTTTTGTTGGAAATATTTATTGACCTTTCACATATTCAGGTAGCCTAGACAAAGATGACAAGTATTGTTTTTTTCTTTTCAAATTTTTGGAATGATATTAACCCATTCACGCCGGGGCGATTCTGGCTTTGAATGATCACAATGCCGGGGTTTTCAAACACATAGGCCTAAAGCCTCGGGATTCTTTGGCGCACTAGCTTCAAGCCTGGGCTGTCCGTTTGCTCACCCTGTGCGCCGGCCTTGACCAAATATCTCGTCGCCGGCGTCTGACGCAAAATCCACGAAATGTGTCAGCACGTCATCCAGCGCGAATGGGTTAAGATCAACCATTACTGCTCATATATTAAGCAATTGACTTTCTACCTCACAGGATGGACTCGTTTGTGTTAGCTGAAACCTTCAAGTACCTGTACCTATTATTTGCCAAACCGAGTGACCTGATTATTGATCTGGACCAGTTCATCTTCACAACAGAGGCCCACTTGTTGCCCCTCTCTCTGGCACGCCTCTCGAACCTCACTGTTGTTCCGGTGAGTTTCTGAGCTCTTATGATTTGGAAAGAAGTTCTAAGGATTTTTCTTTTTCTTCTAATATGATGAATAACATAATTTTTGATTTGCAAGATTTTGATATGTTAACCCATTGGTCGCGGTTTTAATGAAATATGTATACAGTCGGATGGCAGTTTTACATTGTCCGGAACGGTGCCATCCGCATCTACGACCAACTCTGCCTTGTCAGCAAATCATGCCATCTGCTGTTAATGGGTTAATATTGATTTCCTCTGGTCTTTCTTAGGGTCCTGACAACCAAGACACAGCCCAGGACAGCGACGTTGAGTATGCAAGGTCGTGCCCTAATGCTCACTACCTCTTCCCTGGCCGCCACGAGTTTGCTGAAACCATAAGGCGCCCACTCAAGAACTTTGTAAACAATGTGTGTCCTTCCCGTAAGACCGTCAAGAGAAAGCTACGCGCCTCTGAGTTCCAGGCAGGGAATAGCCGACACATGGGGCTCCTCAGGGACATGGGCATCACCATTATGGCACTACCTGACGGGCGCGTGCAGCTACTACACACTTCCTCTAATGTAAGCATCTAGAGAAATTTTTCAATCAATGGAAACTTTTTTTTTTTGTTTTATGTACTTTATTTTTTGAAGGATAATCACATGCATGGTCCTTCTCTGCCTTCCTTGACAGGCAAAGTCGTCTGATGATGCAGAGGAAGGGTTGCTGTTCATGCAGGAGATGATTGAGCTAAGCAAACTGCAGCAGGAACAGCCAGAAAACCCCCCCCGTGTAGTGTCATTCACCCGCTGGGTCGATGGACACTCAAGTAAGATCGCCATCCAAGCCGGCCCAGCACAGTTCGGGCTTGACCTCAAGGGGGATGTTCAGGTAACTGATTTCTAGTATGATTATTTGTTTTTCCTGGTAATACTTTTTTATTATTTGTATCAACACTTTACTCCGTTATTAGTGTTTTGGGGTTAGATTGGCTAGAGAAAAGATCTGAATTCTTTATGAGATGTACTTTCTAATAATAATACAAACAACAATTTCTCACCAAAGGTGAGAGGACCTGTCATAAAGGCTAAGCATCTGCGTGCCTGCGAGCAGCTAGAGAACGAGAAGGATGTGCACGGAAAAATAGTCCTCATGGAGCGAGGAGACTGCATGTTTATTGAAAAGGTTGGTAGCTGCTTCTTTTTTTCT
>NW_028234433.1:27857095-27862095 GCF_977035675.1 Penaeus japonicus
CACTTCCAGGGAAGTGAAAGTGTGTCTAATGATGACCTAGTAACAGTGGTTGAGGGGCAGCATGAGGAGCAAGCATTGTCCGTTCCCCAAGATGAAGCTCAAAAGAATCAGGTCAGATCAGAATTTACTGAAGCTTGATACACAAAGTGCCAATCGATGTTTTATTTACATGTAATATATTTCATTGAGGATCATTTCTACAAGTTTAACTCTCCTACCCACAGGAAATATTAAAAGAACTGGAGGAGGCTGAGACAGCAGAAGAAATCCTGGTAGCTGCTGTGAGATATGTAAATTTGCGTCAAGAGCAAGAAAATGCCAAGGGGAATGCTCTGCAAATAGATCATCCATCTTCATCGATCGTGACTGAACTACAGAGCCTGCTGGTACACAAGACAGCCTCAGACCCGAGTCTACTGAGGTCGTTGTTGAGTGTCCACCTACGGGAACTGATGGCTGTCTTGCAGCAGGCCACCCCAAGCCCGGCAGACTTGGATGCCTCCATCCACCACCTCTTGAACCAGCTGTCGGCCTTCAGCACAAAACCCCCCCAAGAGAGTGCAAAGAAGCCACCGACAACAGCCCCGGCCTCTCCCCAGGGGGCAGCACAGAAGGGGGACTTCAATGAGAACAGCAGACTGGAACACCTCACGGAAAAGATTCAGGAAAAGATCAGAAAACTAAAGAAGAAGTACGAAGGCTTGATCCCACAGCACATAGAGGGCATGCTCAGTGATATTGAAGGCACTTCCTCCCCCAATACCAAAGATGCAAACAGGAAAGATGAATTATAATAGAGCCATATTTTTTTGTGTGAACTTACTGATAATATAAATCCATGTTGGGTTATGTTTACCATATATTTTGTTCTCATTATCCTTGTATTTTTTTTTTTTTTTTTTTATAGTGATTTCTTTGGTTCAGGTGCATAATGTAACAGGAAAATTATGAAGATACTCAGAATGGTGGATAAAACTGAATCTAAGTACATGCCACGTTGATGATATTTCATTGCACAGACACTGACTGAAGAATGCTCAGGGGAGCTGCTTGTCACTGTGATATTTGACATTAGTGGAGCAGTCAAGTTGTGTGCGGTTTGTACAGTCAAAGTTTTATGGTAGTTTCAGACATTCAAAGTGCTCATGCATATTCCTTAGCATGTCTCTCTACCTTGAGGCATTTGTGTATATATATTGGATACAAAGGAGTGCACCATTTTCTCAAGTTCAACAGTACTGAAAACATTCCAGAAGAGACAGTGAACACTGAGACAACACTAACTTAAGTCATACCTGTACAGAAGCCTACCTGATGATAGCAGACAGCCCTCAGTCGAGTGCCAGTGACGGTCCTTGGCAAAAGCTCATTCGTATTGATGGTGCAATCTCTAGCCATAACAATTCTTCCAAGTGAAAGTACGATTGAAAAGAAGACTGCTTATGAACTTATAAGGATATTGTGATATTGCATAGAAGTGAATATGCATAGCATTCATTAGTAGGCTCCTCACCCCACAGAAGTTCAATTAAATGTAATGCCAATTCTTCCCTTTCATGCAGTTTTATTTATTGATTTTGTAACATTATTGTGTAAATGTTATAAGATGTAATTTAATATGTGCAGTTACAAACAAATCCATCCTATTGAAATTTAGGCATTAGCCGAGAGCAGAGGGCAAAGAATCTTTGTTCTGGCTGATTCTCACACCTGTTTGTCTCCCTGAGAGCTAGTTTCCCTTGACAAGGTGTAAAAGGATTTATTTGCATTCCTGGAAATGTTCATGCCTTCATCATATGCACTTCATCTATCCCTTGCTATCCTCTCCTCTTTCTTACTGTCGCAAACATAAGAATAGAAGTATTTTATGTGTATTTGTAAGGAAGCAGGGAATTGAAAATAGCAGTTTTACCTCCTCAGACCCATTGTTAACCCATTGCGGACGGGTGTCATGACATACATGATGCAGGAGCTTTGGCCTGATGACGAGTGTCATGTTGTACATGACATTCGGGGATTTTGGATCACTGTGCTATTTTATTGTGTTATTAGTAAAGAGTGAGTGATGATGGCAGTTGCAGTCATAATTACTGTAATTACCATAATATTAAGCAAACCTAGCATCCAAAACCTAGATGGCACCACTTACTCCTAGCACCAGCAGGAGAGAGAGCCTTGAATGGCACCCATCCACTGTCTCTAGCTAGCACTATCTTTAGAGAGCAATGGCACACAGCAAATTGACGACCCCTTGCTATAAAGTACTGCCTATGAAGGATGTGCAGGCAGAATGAAAAGAGGAAGGGGACTCATACCCAGTGTCTAAAATGTGCTCCTGTGCCAATATGGATGCATTTCACTGTGGCACTCAATCACAAGCACAGGTTTCCTTCCTCTTTCCTACCTCTTCATGTTATCTTTATTGTAGGTGGTTATATGTTTCGTATTCATTCATGACATCACAAAAATACAAAATAAAGTTGCTTTTTGTCCTATAAAACAGCAATACTTCTACCACACTGAGCATAAAGAAAATAATGAGCTAATATGGATCATGTACTACAATTTTAGTTTACTTCAGCATTGATAGAGCCTGTCATATGGCACATATAAGTCTCTAAACACAAATAAAAAAATGAACACAAAAATGGTTCTCAGTGTTATAATGAATGACTGAAAGAGACTGGGAAGATTCAAATTATGTTGCTTCAAGCTGCCTTGCTCTGAAATAAAACCCATCCTGGAGATTGTGCAAGTGAATCTATTCCCCTTCTGCAATGGGTTAATCACACATACTACAGTACCTTACCTGATATTTGATACTTTGCTTTCCCTCTCCTATCCTTCCCTTCCCTTTCTCTTCCAAACTTGACTCGGCCCACTTTACTCCCTGCCCCCTCTCCCTTTCCTTCTCTCAAGCTTCAAAAAGAGACCCTGTACAGCCATCAGGCCATGAACGCTGGCTAATCCAACGTCACATCATAATAACTTATTGCCCTGTTCTTCATTGAACTCTCATCACATACTTCACCCACGTACTTCGTCTCTGTGGTGTATTGCTAGCAGCCAGCCATCTCTCGCTACCACATTTGCACTAGGTTAAAAGAAGCAGGAGAATTTTTTTATTTATTTTTTTTTTTTTTGTCTTGGGTTCTTTATTATTATTATTATTATTATTATTACTTTTTTTTTTTTTTTTAATGTTCGAGACATTTTTGTGGGACATTTAAATATAAAAATACTTGCTTTAATGAATTCTGTAGCTTTAACATAAGTCAAGAGTAGAATTCCTGTCGTCATTCACCTCTTTCACACTTAAATTGCATACTTTCCATGTTATGGCTAATGCACTGCCTTATTCCTCATAGATATAAATTTTATAAAGAGAACTTGTTGTTTGTTAAAATAAAGAAGTTGAGGGGATATGAGCATTCCTTAATGCAGTAATACAAATGCTGTAGTTATTCCTTCATCAAACTTTCAGCCAGAACATGGAATTCACTTATGATTGGCAGTAGCAGGTGTGGGTGCTATACAGACTGGGTCTGTCTCCTGTTCCTGTGTGTATGTGTGTGCGTGTGTATCAGCAGGTGTGCACCAGTGTGTTTTTATCATAATGTACTAGGGTTACTGTAAAAATTGGAAAAAAAAAGTTTTTAATAAAGGTTAAAGCAAACTTACAGGATATTTAATATCATGAAGTATGATGCTATAATGATAAGATGAAATATATTTCAGAGATTTTCGCTTAACTAAATCTTTAATCTAAGAAAAATATCAGTTTACAGTTGCAAATAACCATGTAAAGCTATGCCATTATTATGATAATCACGTTTCACATCCCTACTGTAAGCTTTGGTTATGCTGGCCTTCTTAGTTGGATGCCCTTCCTTACACTGTTGTTTTCCTTCACACTCCTTCCTTTTTATTGTTCACAACCATTTTTCAATATGCAGGAATAGTAAATTCAAAAATTAGAAATTACTTATTAAAGCTAGTCCCCTTCTGCAGCTTCTGTTTTGCCTAAATTTGCAATGGCAACAAATAATAAACATTCTGACTTATAACAGAGAAAAAAGTTAAATACTCACCTGCTCATCTTATGACTTATAAAGTATTTAGAATATGAATAAACTAAAAGACTGAAGTTAACTTAAATCATAAAAAAAAACAAAGTAGCAGGGAAAGAAAGAAAAAAACAACAATAATTTCCACATTTGCAAATAAGAGTATCTGCCATCCTATAAAGGACATAGTCACTTGAAAGAGGGATTATGTGCCCAGTGCTCTAGGAGGGCCCTCCTTTGCTTCCCTGTCCATTTCTATTTAACTTATTGCCAGTCAAATTGAAGAATCTTGCATCTGTTGATTCTTTTAATCACTGCGGCTGGAGGTTTTTGCCTGATGGCGAGCGTTGTCACTTACATGACGTTGGGGAAGAGTGGATCACTGTTTCTTTATTGTACTATTAGTAATGAATGAGTAATGGCAATTGCTATCATAGTCACTATAATTGCCACCATATTGAGCAAAATGAGTTTCACGTAAAATCCAAAACCTTGATGGCACCACTTTCTCCTAGCACCAGCAGGAGAGAAAGAGCTTTGAATGGCACCCATCCTCCCTCTCTAGCAAGCACTATCTTTAGAGAGCGATGGTACACAGCAAGATGCCGATCTCTTGCTCTAAAGCACCGCCAATGAAGCACGTGCAGGCAGAATGAGAAGAGGAAGGTGACTCAAACCATACCCAGTGTCTAAAATGTGCTCCTGTGCCAGTAAGGCTGCCTTGTACTGTGGCACTCACAGTAATAGAACAGGTGTCCTTCCTCTTCCCTACCTCTTCATGTTATCTTTATTGTGAATGGTTATATTTACTACCATCATTTACTACCATACAGGAATACAAGAAAAATGAAGCTTATTGTCCACCCATAAAACAACAATACTTTTATTACACTGATTATAAAGAAAATAATCAGCTGATATGGACTTTATACT
>NW_028234433.1:27867095-27877095 GCF_977035675.1 Penaeus japonicus
AATTATGACTGCAATTGTCAACATCACTCACTCATTACTTATAGTACAATAAAATAACATAGTGATCCAGAATCCCCGAACGCCATGACGCCCATTGTCAGGCAAGAGGTCCTGCGTCATGTATGACAAAAAAACACGTCATCCGTCGTTAACGGGTTAACTAACCCCAAGTAAAAGTATCAGACCACGTAAAAACGACAACAATATTATCAAACTCCATGTTTTTCTTTTCTAGGACTTTTTCTTCTGCTTGTGTGCTCTTCTGTTGCACGCCGTGGCATCCATGCTCACCAACGCAGACTAATCAATGATATGGAAACTAAATGCTATTGATTCTCTACACTATTTATCAACGCTAAATTAAACCTGTATAACTCACTTTCTACCCACAGACAAAATGTAGAACCAATGGATATTTCACATTACGAAACTCATTCAGTTGTCAACTATTCTGTCACTGACACGTGAGTGCATAGAGCACGGACTGACATCATTCACTGGTAGCTATCATGCTTTCGACTATTCATGGTAAATTTTCCGAATGATGACGCGTTACTAAATACCACAAAAGTGGTATCAATGGGTTTCTCTCAACCTCTACTATTCATATATAGTTGATATAATACATGATTCCATCCCTAGACCCAACAATATGGGTCCTGTTAGTAGGGGAGGCCATGAAGTAGATCAGGAAGTTGTGGGGTAAAATATGAATTCTGGGCATATTTTCTATGGAAAATCTTAACCCAATTACCTACCTAACTTTGCCTAGGTTTCAAGTTAGTCCTAGCCAAGAAGGGGCTTTGCCTCACCCTGGACCCCCCTTTCTTAACCCATTCACGCTGGGGGAGTTCCGGCTTTGCATGGTAACAATGTCGGGGTTTCCAAACACATGAGCCTAACACCTCGAGATTCTGGGATTCACAAGCCGCGAGCCTGGGCTGCCCACTCACTCAACCCGAGTGCTGGCCTTGCCCTGGTATCTCGTCCCTGACATCTGACGCAAAAACCACAAAGAGTCTCAGCACGTCAAATGGCGTGAATGAGTTAAGGCACTTCCTGCTACCTCGTCCTACTTTGGGGCATATTTTGTATGCAAAATCTTAACCCAATTACCTACCTTACTTTGCCTAGTCTCGAAATCAGCCTTTGCCAAGAAGAGCTTACGCCCCCCTGTGGACCTCCCCTATTCGGGGCACTTTGTGATACTTATATGTAATTAGTTCTGTAGATGAAAATGCCGCGACCACGAATAACCTTCACACTGCACCATGATGACGGCAACTGAATCTTCTCATATATTCCTCAGGATAGGAAACTAGGACCGATAATGACGCGACCACTTAACAAAGGGCACTCTATAATCATACTGTAAACAATGGGGAATAATGCTCCATCTATCGAGAGAACATAACAGTGCATGCAGGTAATTCATTGGGGGTTTCCAATCCACAGATTGTCGCTAGCCGTAAATACGTAAACACAGCCACGATTGACTTACAGGGAGAGGATGGTGGTTTTTGGGGTATTTTGCACAAGGTATGTCCCACGAAGTGCCCTAAATAGGGGGCGTCCATTGTGGAGCGAAGCCCCCCTTGGCTAGGGCTTCATTCAAAACTATGCAAAGTTAGGTAGTTACTTGGGTTAAGATTTTGCATACGAAATATGCCCCGAAGTAGGACGAGGTAGTCCGAAGGGCCTTAAAAACGGGACCCAGATTGTGGGTCGAGGGTGGAAGCGCTCTCTCTCCACTATAAAGGAACAGCATAGGTCTTCGAGAGGAATCCATCGATACCACCTTCGTGTTTGGCATTTAGTAAAGCGGCGTCATTCGGAAAAAATTACCCTGTTCGTATCACTTATATTTACCCAAGATATCAGACTTTATCAAAAGACTTCTGAAGGGAATCCACTCAGCAGGACTCGATGTGTTTTGGTTCCTCCTTCACGCCTCGCCCGTTCTCCTAAGTTCCGGATTCCGAATGCGACGTTCTTTTAGGAAATTTGCATCGCCTTCTGATAATACGTCATCATCTGCGTTATAATTTCGCGGTGGTTTGTGTGATACATGGTTGAGGGAGGACAGTAGATGAATCTCTTTGGAGCTTCCTCTTTACATAGCAAGATATAAGCGTGCGATGTTTGCCATCGTCTCTTCCGAAAAAAAAAATAAAAAAAATAAATTAATGAATAAAAAATCTTACACGAACGCAAGAGTTACCAGCAGATAAGATTCGATTTCTCTAGAATATTCAGGAAACATAAAACATACTTCTTCTGTAGTAGTTGATATGCCATTAGTAATTTTACAATAATTTTATCTATACAAGATATAATCAGAGTATAAACAAATATTGTACTGATTTTGAAATGCATTGATAATGAAATATAGAATGATAACCTAATCATGAACATGACAATCATCGAATAATAATGATGACGTTGAAGATTATCATATACATATGTACACACACGCACACACACACACAGATATATATATATATATATATATATATATATATATATATATATATATATATATATATATATATATATATATATATATATATACTGAGAGAGAGAGAGAGAGGGAGAGAGAGAGAGAGATTGCCTCATTTTCTATCATTCTATCATATTCCACATTCCTTCTTATTCCCTAATTATCTCCCCTCTCAGTTTTTCGCTGTCTCTCATACTTGCATTTCTCCAGTGTTCTTTTATCATCGTTCGCGATTTCTCGTAGTCTCTCTCATTTGTTCTTTTTCGCCTTTTCCCCATTTTCTCTGAATATTCGTATGAAAGTATGTGATAAAATGCGAGAAAATGCGAGGAAATATAATGAAATACGAGAAAAGGCGAGGGAATACGAAAGAATTCGAGAGGAAGCGGGGAAACACGGGATAACGCGAGAGAATACGAGGAAATACGAGAAAATGAGAGATATCAAAACAAAATGAAATTGAGAAACGGATAAAATGAGTGTAAATGAAAAAGAATCTACAGATTAAAAGGCAACATGAGAGAGAATGATTGATCATGAGACAGAATGAGAGAAAACGTACATACACCTACACACACGCATACACACGTAAATGATTAATTCTGGACAAGTTGTACAAAACACAACGAAAAGTATGGCCTATTGAGTCCAATTACCACAGGAATCTTTCAAAATTTGAAAATTCCAATTCTTACCAATATCAGGTTCTGGAATACTGCTGGGACCAGGAAAATGATTGGTTTCCGAGCTTCTCTTGTGTCGTTTGGCCTTGCCCTTTTTTGCCTTCGGTTTAGTTTTTTTCTGTGGGTCAAGAGGAATCGAGGAGTCAAAGATGACGAGGCCCTCGTTAGTCTGTTCAATGATGTGACGCCTGATCATAAGTTCGGCAACCTGAAAAAAAATGCAACATATCTTTACATCGACACTGGAAGAAAATATGGGGATACTTTTTCGTTCTGTGCCACCCCTTTTCACCCCTTTTTACCCCCATAGGTAATATAAATACACATACATACATATATATTTTCGTTCTTTTTCTTTTTCTTACCTGCCTCAACGAATTGGCTTCATTCTTTGAAAATAATGATCTGGCCACGATTCGGGGAAGAAGTTCTTCTAAAGAAGCTTCACTCTGTTTTGAAATTTCCTCAATAATGAGCTTCTGATACAGGAGACGTTGTTGTAACTTAATGGCTTTCTTAGTTTTCAATACAGCAGAAGCCATTTTTTCTAGAAGAGATGAAAAGCGCTGAAGAGAACAGCGTGTTAGCAGGTGAGTCTTTGCTAAACGGGGACAGGAAAGCAACTGACGAGAGGACGACACCAGGGCAGTGTTACCAAATCATCAGGACGAAATTGTGCTAGACGTGCTGTGAAAATATGCTAACTCTACTGAAAATATGCTAAATGCAATAGTAAATTATGCTAAAATTATGCTGACTTATTATTAGCTAAATAAAAATAAACCGAATGATATATTAAAACAACAATGATTGCCACTTAACATACTTTAATGGAAAATAAGTCATAGGCCAACTGATATAACCCAAAGCCTACCGAATAGAATATGCAATTATTAAATAAATGAATAGCACTTCGGGCAAACAAATGAATGTCAAATTAGCATAGAAAAATGCTTTCATTAGGACTATGCAAAAACCTACTTTAATTACTGATATAAACCAGACAGCCTACCGAATAAAACTCAATCATGAAATAAATGAAAAGCAGCTTCGCAAAACAATGATGCCAAAGTAACTCTTTTTTTTCAGTAGGACTATGCAAATTACCCTTTAAATTCGGGTTTCAAGAAAACTTTTCTCCAAATAAAAATTTAAGTCTTCACTTGCCCAAGTTCATTACTACTTACTGATCATTACGCCACTGAGGGAATATATTCTTACCCATCGACTTGATCATGTCTGCTGAGGGCTCAAATTTTACGCACTCACTCAGTCTGATTCCCTCTCCACTTACGGTTTCATTTGCCAGACTACTGTTTTTTAGCCTGTTTCTTTTCTCCGTCTTTTTCAAAGTAACCATTGAAAATATTCTCTCACAATCTGCATTAGATACTGGTATGGTTAATAATGCTTTAACAAGTTTGGAGAGTAGTGGGTATTTCCCGGTGTGACAGATTTTAGACCAAAAGACTTCAGTGTCAATGTTAGTGGTAGCGTTCTGTGAGAGAATATTCTTTGCATCATCACTTATGATTAGTAACCTCCATTCGTCATCCAACTTTTGTTCATCTTCGTCTTTAACAATTCCAGGAATCTTGGCACTGATATTTGCAACAGACATATTACTCCCACGCATTATTTCTTCAGGATCAAGCACAGAACAAATATCAGAAAGAACTGCATTACTGAGAGGTAAGCGCTGCTGAAGCTGAATAGCCAGCTGCACCAGAAACTGAAGCAGCCGCTCAAACATTTGGTTGGTACTCCGCAAGTCCCTCTTACTGGCTGTTGTCTCTAAGAGTCGTGCAAACTTAATGCCTCCATAGATTTTGTTAGCTGGTAAATGGTAGGCCTGGTTCTTTGGATCTAGTTTTACTACTTCACTGATTGGTCCCTTGAGAGTACAGGGTTTGAAGAAACAACTGAGAATCTGAACATAGAGCTGATGTGAGTCCTTTACTACACGATGTACCATAGAGTGAGAACTTTGAAAGATGGTATTATATTTATCAGTCAGTTCTAAAACATAATCCAAGAACTGAAAGTAAAGATGGGTATATGGGTTTGAAAACTGACTGTAGAGGAATTCAGAAGAAAGCAATCGGTCTTCAGTATGGGCTAGCTGAAAGTACATGTGCAAAACATTCCACTGTTCAAGAATCCTAGAAATACATGCACTTAGCGAGAGCCAACGAATGTCATTTAACTTCAGAATTCTGTGTTGCTGAGCTTGCAAAAATTCAGAATTCTCATACGGAATATTTATCTGTTTTCTGAGATAGGCCTACTTAATGGATCCCAATCTATAGGATCTAATATCTTCTATACTACACTTCTATATCTTAACTCGCCCTAATTAAAACTCCAAGAAATGTGCACTAGATATAATGAGGAATCCATTGATACTAATTTCGATGGGTTTTGGGTCGGTCTTTCCCTTTCTCTCCCTCTGCTAGAGTTAGGTTAGAGATTGTACCGTTAAAATTCTCTCTCTTTGTCTTTCCCTCTACTGCTCTTTCTTTCTTTCTTTCTCTCCCCTGCTCTCTCTCCACAATATATATATATATATATGTATACATATATGTATATATATATATACATATATATGTATACATTTATACATATATGAATATATATATATATATATATATATATATATATATTTTTTTTTTTTTTTTTTTTTTTTTTTTTTTTTTTTTTTTTTTTTTTTTGCTCAGGTTAAGTTCGTAATCTCTCTCTCTCTCTCTCTCTCTCTCTCTCTCTCTCTCTCATTCACTTACTCACTCTCTCTCTCACTCATTCACTTACTCACTCACTCCCCCCTTCTCTCTCTCTCTCTCATTCATTCACTTACTCACTCTCTCTCTCACTCATTCACTTACTCACTCACTCCCCCCCTTCTCTCTCTCTCATTCATTCACTTTCTCTCTCTCTCACTCATTCACTTACTCACTCTCTCTCTCTCTCATTCATTCACTTACTCACTCTCTCTCTCACTCATTCACTTACTCACTCACTCCCCCCCTTCTCTCTCTCTCTCTCATTCATTCACTTACTCACTCTCTCTCTCACTCATTCACTTACTCACTCACTCCCCCCCTCTCTCTCTCTCATTCATTCACTTACTCACTCTCTCTCTCACTCATTCACTTACTCACTCTCTCACTCACTCCCCCCCTCTCTCTCTCTCATTCATTCACTTACTCACTCTCTCTCTCACTCATTCACTTACTCACTCACCCCCCCTCTCTCTCTCTCATTCATTCACTTACTCACTCTCTCTCTCACTCATTCACTTACTCACTCACTCCCCCCCTCTCTCTCTCTCTCATTCATTCACTTACTCACTCACTCCCCCCCTCTCTCTCTCTCATTCATTCACTTACTCACTCACTCCCCCCCTCTCTCTCTCTCATTCATTCACTTACTCACTCTCTCTCTCACTCATTCACTTACTCACTCACTCCCCCCCTTCTCTCTCTCTCTCTCATTCATTCACTTACTCACTCACTCACATTCTCCTACTTACTGACTCTCTCATTCACTCACCCCCCCCCCCCTCACTCTCCTCTCATTCACTTATCACTTACTCACTCCCCCCCTCTCTCTCTCTCTCTCACTCATTCACTTACTCACTCACCCCCCCTCTCTCTCTCTCATTCACTTACTCACTCTCTCTCTCACTCATTCACTTACTCACTCACCCCTCCCTTCTCTCTCTCTCATTCATTCACTTACTCACTCACTCCCCCCCTCTCTCTCTCTCATTCATTCACTTACTCACTCACTCCCCCCCTCTCTCTCTCTCATTCATTCACTTACTCACTCTCTCTCTCACTCATTCAACTCACTTACAGACTCTCCCACTCACTCCCCCCCTCTCTCTCTCATTCATCACTTACTCACTCTCCCCTCTCACTCTCCCTCTAATTCTCTTCTTACTCACTCTCTCACTCACTCCCCCCCCTCTCTCTCTCTCATTCATTCACTTTCTCTCTCTCTCTCATTCATTCACTTCCTCACTCCCTCCCCCCCTCTCTCTCTCTCATTCATTCACTTTCTCTCTCACTCATTCACTTACTCACTCACTCCCCCCCCTCTCTCTCTCATTCATTCACTTACTCACTCACTC
This sequence comes from Penaeus japonicus, assembly GCF_977035675.1. Lineage (NCBI taxonomy): Eukaryota > Metazoa > Arthropoda > Malacostraca > Decapoda > Penaeidae > Penaeus > Penaeus japonicus. The sequence continues at coordinate 27,874,411 of NW_028234433.1, forward strand.
CCCCCCTCTCTCTCCTTCACTTACTCACTCACTCCCCCCCTCTCTCTCTCTCTCATTACTCGTTTCACTTACTCACTCTCTCTACTCATTCACAATTACTAACACACTCACTCCGCCCCCCTCTCTCTCTCTCATTCACTTACAACACTCTCACTCACACACACTCACAACTCACTCTCTCTCTCACTTCATTCACTTACTCCACTTACTCACTCATTCCTTACTCCTCACTCCCCCCTCTCTCTCTCTCTCATTCATTCACTTGCGCTCACTCTCACTCTCTTCTCATTCTTCAATTCACTCACTCCTTACCTCACTCACTCCCCTCACTCTCTCTCTCTCATTCACTCACTACGGACTCTCTCATCTCACTCATTCACTTAACATCACCCCCCCCCTCTCTCTCTCATTCATATCACTTACTCACTTCTCTCACTTACTCTCATTCACTTACTCACTCCCCCCCCCTCTCTCTCTCTCATTCATTCACTTTCTCTCTCTCTCACTCATTCACTTACTCACTCACACCCCCCCTCTCTCTCTCTCATTCATTCACTTACTCACTCTCTCTCTCACTCATTCACTTACTCACTCACCCCCCCCCTCTCGCTCTCTGCATTCATATCACTATCTCACTCACTCCCCATCTCCCCCCTCCGCTCTCTCTCATCTCTCTCTCAATATTTATTTATCATTTTTCACTTACTCACCACTCCCCCCCTCACATTCATTTCCTATACACACTCCATATCTCACACCTCATCACACAAACTCACTCACTCCCCCCCTCTCTCTCGTCTCATCATTCACTTACTCACGCCTACGTCTCTCTCACTCATATCACGTCACTCACTACACCCCCCCCTTCTCTCCTTCTCTCCTTCGTCACTACTCATTCACTTACTCACTCTCTCTCACTCATTCACTTACTCACTCACTCCCCCCCTCTCTCTCTCTCATTCATTCACTTACTCACTCTCTCTCTCTCACTCATTCACTTACTCACTCACAATCTCCCCCTTACCTCTCGTCTACGTCTCGCATTCATTCACTTTCTCTCTCTCTCACTCATTCACCTACTCACGCACTTCCTCTCTCAATCTCTGTCTCTCTTACTCTACTCATTCCACCCCCTCTCGCTCTCTCTCACTTACCATTCACTCACTCTCTCACTATTCTTACACTCTCCCCCCTTCTCTCTCTCTCTCCTCATTCATTCACTTACTCTACTCTCTCTCTCACTCATTCACTTACTCACTCACTCCCTGAGCCCCCCCTCTCTCTCCTCATTCATTCACTTACTCACCACTCTCTCACCTCACTCATTCACTTACTCACATCAACAACCCTCCCTCTCTCTCTCTCACGCTTCAAACCTTACTAACACACTCACTCTCTACACACTCCACATCCCCCCTCTCTCTCTCTCATTCAAATTCTCTTACGCCTCTCTCTCACTCATTCACTCACTCCACCCTTCTCTCGTCTCTCCATTCACAACTCACTCACACATACCCAAACAACATCACTCCCCCCCTCTCTCACTCTCATTCATTCACACTCTACTCACTCTACTCCCTCGCTCCCCTCTCTCGTCATGTCATTCACTTACTCACTCTCTCTCTCTCATTCATTCACTTACACTCACCACAATCCCCCGCCTTCTCCTCTCTCTCTCTCATATCTTCATTCACTTACTCACTCTCTCTCTCACTCATTCACTTACTCACTCACTCTCCCCCCCTCCTTCTCTCTCCTTCTATTCGATACCACTCTCACTCACTTTCACAACTCCACCTCACCTACTCACTCACCCCCCCTACTCTCACACACACTCTCAGTTCCATTCACATACTCACTCTCTCTCTCACACATCATTCACTTACTCACCACTCCCCCCCCTCTCTCTCTCTTCTCACTCTATAATCACTTACTCACGCACCCCCCCCCTCTATATAACATTATCTTTTCCTCTCATTCACTTACTCACTACTCACTCCCCCCCCGCCTCTCTCTCCCTTCCCATTATCCCCACTTACTCACTCTCTCTCACTCATTCACTTACTCACTCACTACCCCCCCTGTCTCTCTCTCATTCATTCACTTACTCACTACCGCCCCCCCTCTCTCTCACTCCCCCCCTCGCTCATTCGTTACATCACTCACTCCCCCCCGTCTCTCTCCTCTCACATTCATTATTCACTTACTCACTGTCTCTCTCTCACGTCATTCCCGTTACTCACATCACTCCCCCCCCCTCTCTCTTCTCATTCATTCATTCCATTCCACTCTCTCAATCTCTCTCACTCATTCACTTACTCACTCACTTCCCCCCATGCGAGTGGAACTCAAAAGTGTTATTGGGAGATTAATGGTACCTCCGGGACTATTTAAACTTACTCCCCACCAACCGTGGACAAGGCCGACTGGTGGGGGTACCAGGCCACACACCTCTTAAATATGATTTCCCAGTCAAGACAATGGCCCTCATTCTTGACTCCTTATTAGTAGTTATTTCCCCGAAGCGAAGGAGCCCCTGGTCACGGCGGCGATCAGGATCGCTCCGGAGCAGAGGGAGCTAAGAATCACCGGGTAGAGAAACCCCCCAGGCCGCCTAAAGATGATGAACTTATGCACATACAATGTAAACCCTGAGAACAGAATCTCTCATGATCTTCTGACACT
>NW_028234433.1:27894595-27897095 GCF_977035675.1 Penaeus japonicus
CAAACACAATCACACACACACATCCACATACGCACACATATCCACAAACACACACACACACATCCAGACACACACACACACACACATCCACAAACACATACACACATCTACATCCAGACACTGACATCCACACACACACACATTCACACACATCCACTCATACACATACACATCCACTCACGCACACACATACAGACACACACATCCACTCACACATACACGCATGCACGCACATCTACATCCATACACACACATCCACATCCACACACACATTCACACATACATACACACACATCTACAAAAACACACACACACATCCACATACAAACACACACATCCACAATAACACACACATCTACATACACACATATTCATACACACACACACATCCACATGCACACACACATTCACACACCCACACACAAACACATCCACACACATACACAAACAGAACACACCCACCCACACACACACCTCCACATACGCACACACACATCCACTCACGCACACACACACATCCACACACATACATCCACACGCACACATCAACACACGCACACATACACACATCCACTCGCACACACACACAGATACACATACACACATATATGTATATATATATATATATATAAATATATATATATATATATATATATATATATATATATATATATATATGTATGTATAAATATATATTTAATATATATATATATATATATATATATTATATATATATATATATATATATATATATATATATGTATATAAATATATATATACATGCATACACACACACACGCACACACACATCCACATCCACACACACATTCACAATAACACACACATCTACATACACACATATTCATACACACACGCACAAACATCCACATCCACACACACACACATCCATATTTACACGAACACACACACACAAACACAACACACACATACATCCACACATACACAGTCACACCGCCCCACACAAACACATCCACACACACAAACAGAACACACACAGCCACACAAATACACACACACAACTCCACATACGCACACACACATCCACTCACGCACACACACACATCCACACACACACATCAACACATCCACACACACACATCAACACACGCACACACACACATCTACTCACGCACACACACACATCCACATCCACACACACAGACACACACACACACATCCACTCACGCACACACACACACACACACACATCCACACAAATACACACACACACCTCCACATACGCATACCCACATCCACTCACGCACACACACACATCAACACACGCACACACAAACATCCACTCACGTACACACACACATCCACATCCACACACACAGACATACACACACACATCCACTCATGCACACGCACAGACACACACACACACATCCACTCACGCACACACACAGACACACAAATACACACACACACCTCCACATACGCACACACACATCCACTCACGCACACACACACATCCACATCCACACACACATCAACACACGCACACACACATACATCCACACACACATCAACACACGCACACACACACATCCACTCACGCACACACACAGACACACACATCCACTCACGCACACACACACATCCACACACACATCAACACACGCACACACACACACATCCACTCACGCACACACACAGACACACACATCCACTCAGCATACACACACATCCACTCACGCACACACACACATCCACATCCACATCAACACACGCACACACACACATCCACTCACGCACACACACAGACACACACATCCACACACACACATCCACATCCACACACACATCAACACACGCACACACACACACATCCACTCGCGCACACACACACATCCACTCACGCACACACACACATCCACATCCACACACATATCAACATACACACAGACACACACATCCACTCACGCACACACACAGACACACACATCCACACACACATCCACTCACACACACATCCACATCCACACACACATCAACACACGCACACACACACATCCACTCACGCACACACACACACACACACACACACACACATCCACACACACATCAACACACGCACACACACACATCCACTCACGCACACACACAGACACACACACACACACACACACACACACACATCCACACACACATCAACACACGCACACACACCCATCCACTCACACACACACACACATCCACATCCACATCCACAGCCAGTAGGTGGGGTACCCGGCCATAACCCTCTTGAGAGGCCTTCTTCCTGCAGTGGAATGATACAGGCTGAAAAAAAATACATATATATACATATATACACATAAACAGTCAGACACGCCTTGCCTTTCCTCTTTACCGCCGTGCATATCCGCCCCGTGCCTCGTGCAGCATCCAAAGAGAGGTCAAAGACCGTGTCGCGTGCCACATCCAAAGAGAGGTCAAAGACTTTCCCTGATCGCTGAGATGGAGGCAGAGAAGGACC
>NW_028234433.1:27907095-27912095 GCF_977035675.1 Penaeus japonicus
TATGTATATATATATATATATATATATACATATATATATATATATATATATATATATATATATATATTATATTTGAGCAATTTATGATCATATATATTTATATATATATCACCTATCTACAAATTCATTAACTAGTTATGAATATGACTTGTAGTATTATAGAGAATAAAACCATAAACAATATTTGATTACAAAGTACTTATAGGGAGCCATTGTTTCTTTACTGGAAAAAATAGAATGCAGGCTTTTCATCACATATGACAGCATGCTTTATATGGCCATATATTATAAGAAGACAAAAGAATTTTTTAAAAAGTTGTAATTTTGTGTTTGTAATTAGGTAGAAGTATATATATAGATGGATTTATGAATTGTGAACCAGTGTAGTCTTATATATGCTTTATGTTTATATTGAAATTGAAATTTGAATATTTTATATAGCTTATAAAATTTTACAGAGGTATTATATATCTTACATTAACCTGTTGCCAACGGGGCTGTTTTGGCTCCAATCGATCGTAATACCTATAAGCTAAATAGCTATTAGCCTGCTCTGGCTGCGGTCAAGTGCTACATGCCCGATCACCCGTGTGCCGGCCAGAAGGACAGCCATGACAAAATATCTTGTCCCTGACGGTTGGACCTGCCACCACTTGACGTGATATTGTGACAGCGTTAATGGGTTAAGAGCTGAGCCTGCTAAGTTTAGAACATTCCAGCAGGCGCAACATGATATAGCTGTATATTTAACAGTACTTTACATGTATCTGTTATATAATGATTGTATTTATAGACTGCAAATAGTTAGAAGCTTGGATTGTTCATTAGCATGAATGAAAGACAATGGACTCTTCAAAGGAAGACTTTTGCATGTTCCATAAGGATATGTAGAGAATATTATAATATGATATAATATTTCAATCACTATTATTGTTCTTTATGCATGGAGAACTAATAAACATTTACATTCTTAACTCTTTCCTCTTGACAGGATGTCTGTGGAGGGGCAGATAGATGGCCCTCAGCCAGCAATGACAGAGGCGCAACAGGGACTGAACAACTTCTGGCCTAAGGTTACAGAGGAGATCAGGCAGCTTACACAAGTACGATTCAGGGCTCTGTTGGATTTGGTTTCATTCAGATGGTTGATTATTTATTTATGTTAATTTCAGTTTAGATGTCATGTTCAAGTAAAAGTGCAGGCCGACATCTTCATCCGTTACTTTTATTTTGAATGGAAAGGGTGTGGTAAGTTGGGAATATATATGAATGTGAAGGGCTCTGAAAAAGGGCATTTATTAACAGATGCTTGCATTTACATTTCAGACAGTTATACTGGTACCAAAGCACCTGGGCAATGGGAGCTCAGAGGAAAATTTCTCTAAATATATTTGGAATTCTGTTAATGAGTGTTGCTGTGTATAGAACTATTGCACATACAAAGTTGTTCATAAAAAGGCATTATATATTTTTTCCCTCCTTCATGAGAGGTTTTAATAATTTTTTTGAACTTGAAGGAAGGGGGAGGCATTGGGGGAAGAACCAACTGCCCATTGGGAAGGTGGTTAACCCCAAAAGGACACATTGTCTTGTGATCTAATACAGAAATACACTAAACAATCAGTTCTGTCTACTGTAATTCAGTCTACACTCAAAAAATATATATTTGGAATCTATAGATCAAAATCTACATTATGAGACGTGAAAATTGTAATCTTTCGACTTCCTGTGGAATGCTTTGATAGGTGGCCCATGTCTTTTATCTGAGCATGACTAAAGATAGTACACATCTCTTTAGGGGTTAAAGGTTGTGAACAGCTGGATTAGATTGTAGGTAGGAAAAAAGTTAATCTACTATGATTTTATGACAAATATTTAACCCATTGCATATGGGTGTCATGGCATACATGATGCAGGAGCTCTGGCCTGACAACGGGTGTCATGATGTACATGATGTTCAGGGATTTTGGATCACACATATTTTATTGTGCAATGTGTAATGAGTGAGTGATGATGATAACTGCAGTCATAATTACTATAATTGCCGTAATATTAACCCATTGCGGACGGGGCGCCTAACGTCCGAACTGGTCGTCAGGGCGGGCGGTCAACGACACTAGCTCCAGGCCAATGTTAGAGAGCCTTGAAGGGTTTTTCTCAGCCCTCCGGGTAGCGCAGACTAGCTCAAACATTAATTTTCCATAAATCCATCACATAAATGAGGGTTTAGGCTGATTGACAAATATAGCTCTAAATACAGTAAAACACACAAAATTAAAACTCTATGACTCTGTGCGCGCTTACAACTGTGAGCAGAACCGATGTGTGGGAAAACTCCCGTCTTGTTGCCTAAGCTGCCGACTTGAAATAACACCCGTACTAGACTGGGTTCAAGTAATGGTCTATCCAAACCTGTTGACACCACTTTCTTCTAGCTCCAGCAAGAGAGCTTGAATGGCACCCATCCTGTCTAGCTAACACACTCTTAATGCAATGGTTCACATCAGTGTTGTTGTATGACAAATAAGTCTCTAAATACAGTAAAACAATATTTCATATGTCATCATTATAGTATTTTGCGGATTCATGGATATAACTTGGCAAGATTATCATATGTAACTTCAAAATGAGTATTATATCTCAAAAAACACAAAAAAGTTAGACTAGTTTGACTTGAAATATTGTGGTCTTGGTATTCGTGTTTCAGCTGTTATGTAGGAAGATAATAAGTTCTTAATGCAAATTGGTTAATGTCCCCCATTTGTTAATCTGTTCATTAATTTATTAATTCGCTCCATTCATACACTTCCTGGGATCGACAGACGGACTTGAGGCAGCAGGAATTACCACTAGCTCGGATCAAGAGGATCATGAAACTGGATGAGGATGTAAAGATGATCAGCGCGGAGGCCCCAGTCCTGTTCAGCAAGGCGGCAGAGATCTTCATCACAGAGCTCACGTTGAGAGCGTGGATCCACACAGAAGACAACAAGAGGAGGACGCTTCAGGTAACATTATCTTTTTCTTGAATTTATTTATTTATTTATATATATATATTTGTTAAGAATTAATTTTTCTAAATATTATTTGTGTTTTATTTCATGATCACCTCTCTTATGAAAGGTAGATTAGCCCTTATGCAACTGCCATTTTTGCAGGGATGTGCTGCATTTTCCTTTTTGTTGAAGTTACAAGCTATTTATTCCTTCATTTATGATGTTCTACTATTCTCCACTGTCCCTCTTCCCTCATATCTGTTCTTGAGAATATACAGCTGTATTTATGAAGAGCACTTTCCTGTTGCAGAGAAACGACATAGCCATGGCCATCACAAAGTACGATCAGTTTGACTTCCTGATCGACATCGTCCCCAGAGATGAGCTGAAGCCCCCTAAGAGCAGGGAGGAGTCGAGTCGAACGGGCGTCCCTGCTGACCAGGTAAAAGCTCTGCTTGTTTCATGTTGAGAATTTTGTTTATTTGCTCTTATTCATGTTTATTTCATTAAGCTGTTTCTCTATTTACTTGTTTATTTATTTTTAGAAATTATTTTATCTTGTTTATTTGTTGATGTATATTTTGATTTAATATTATTCATTATTATTTTTGAATTGTTTAATTTTATTTTTGTGCAAAACTGTGTCAATAGGATGTGAGAAAATGATATTGGTACTGATGCAATGCTCTTATTTTCTTCCTGCCTGAAGAACATACAATGAATACAATTTGCTGAAGAAAGTAAATTTCACTCTTTGAATTCTCATTTTAAGACAAAACAATTTTGGTGTTGTTTATCTTGACGGAAACTCCCGCTTCCCTTCTCCAGTCACACCCCTGTTTTGAGGATTCAAAGTCAGTTAACCTAACAGTTTGTTAACAGCACTATTATCAGATTGCTCAGCACTACCAAGCTGTTCTGCAGCAATCCACCGCCAATAACAGCAGCACCACCGCTCAGACGACAGTGCAACAGCAGACCAGCACACAACCCCAGACCATACAGATAGTCCAAGCTGGCGGCCAGGTGTCAACTGTGCAGGTTAGTCATGTTAAAGTAAAGATGCATACTGGGGGTAATAGCATCTCCGAGCTCTTAATTTTTATCTCAAGTGGGCAACCTCGATATGAAAACTGTTGCAGCGGCAACTGCGTGTCAATTTTTTCCTGGTGCCATTGGGTTAACCCATTCACGCCGGGGCGGTTCTGGCTTACCAGGGTTTTCAAACGCATAAGCCTAACGCCTTGAGATTCTCGGACACACAAGCCGCGAGCCTGGGCTGCCCGCTCGCCCACCCTGAGCGCTGGTCTTGCCCTCATATCTTGTCCCCAGCATCTGACACAAAAACCACAAAACGTGTCAGCACGTCAACCGGCGCGAATGGGTTAAAGTCATAAACAGTTGGATATAGATCATATTTTTTGTGTTGTTTGGAGATGATTACGGGGAAAGAATGTTTTCATTGCAAAATGACATGGTCTCTATTACTTGGCAACATTTTTTTTTCTTCACCCGATTGGAACTATTTCCAATTGTATTATAATTGCTTTGGTAGATTTTCTACTTATTGGTCAAAAAGTGCCATTGAGGATTATAAAAAAGTAACATGCAATTCCTTTCAGGCAACAGGAACAACTGCTTCGACGACGCAACCCCAACAGCAAACTGCACAGATTATCCAGTTGCAGCCACAGCAACAGCAAGCACAGCAGGCAGCACAGCAGCAGACAGCAGCTGCGGCGGCAGCAGGAGGCGGCATACAGATAATCCAGCAAATAATTGGGAGTGACGGTCAGATCCAGCAAATACCTGTAAGTCCTCGCTGCTGTCCTTTATCTCTTTTATCTCGGTTGAAAGGAGGAGCAAGTTAGATTTTTTAATGCAGTGAAAGAGTTCATGATGATTGGATTGTTTTCTTCTGATCTTACGGCGAAAGTTGATAATGCTAAGTAATAAAGAAATGTTAAGATTCCATTACTGTGCTAAAAAGAAATCGGAGCTGGG
>NW_028234433.1:27937095-27939595 GCF_977035675.1 Penaeus japonicus
CGTTATCATTATCATCATCGTATCATTATTATGATTCTCATTAGTATCAGCATTATTATTGTTATTATCATTATTGTAGTCATTATCATTATCATTGCTAACCTTATCATTATAATCATTATCATAATAATCATTAATCATTATTATCATCATCAACATCACTATCAACATTACCATTATCATTAGTATCATATTATCATTATTAGTATCACTACTGATATCATCATTGTTATTATTATCATAATTTGTATTGTTATTGTTATCATCATCATTATTGTTATTACTATTATCATAATCTTTATTATTATCATTACCATTATCATCATTACTATCATTGTTATTATCAGTGATATCATCCTCACCACCCTTATCACTATCTATATTATGCCATGTTGATATCTTTCAGATATTTGTTTAATTACCATCCTTCCAATTTCTATTAATTAACAGCCCTGATATTATCATCTTGAATAATTAGATGGCTATCGTTACGCCATCATTAATTGTATCTTTATCATAATGTTTGTATAATGTTTCGCTCTTGTTATTTTCATCGTTTTAGGTTCCTTAAGTTGTCATAATGTCATCATTATTATTGTCGATATTATTATCCTAACCTCTCTTTTGCGTGAACATCGTCATTATCATTGTTATTGTGCATATGTATTCGAAATCATTTTCACTGTTGCCTGTATCATTATATCATCAGTATCGTTGATGTCATTAATCTATATCATCACTTCATGATTTTCATCATAATCATTGGCATCCCGCATGTAGGTTCTACAGGCATGATTTCAATTAATTGTTATCATAATTTAGTATAATGATAATTATTTTTGTTATATTGAACAAAAAAAAAAACTGTATGCAAAAGGTCTCTTACAAAATTCCATTTATCATTCAATATCAAGCTAGGATCTGACGTAAAACAATGTGCCGTGAAGTTGTCGATTCGAAAAAATAAGTGAAAATGGGGTTCCAAATCCGCAGAGTTTTACAGGTTCGTACCCAACACGGTGACGGCGATGTTATGTACGAGGTTTGAAAAGCCGAGCTGAGGTTGGGATGCAGCCTTCGCGAAAGTGAAGGGTGGCGCGGAATGTCCTGAGGTTAGTGAACACAGAAATGTGGGTCACCATAATGAGTCGAGAGTGAGTCCACTAAAACTGGGCATGTGTCGGGTGCAGCAGCAGACATTTTCGAGTGATAAAAGGTAAAGGAGAGGAGAGTAATATTACAGAATACAGTGTAGGTTATGCATGTGGTGCCTGATTTGATAATTCCTTATAAAGAAAAGGATATTTTCTATATCATTATTAGTGAAAGCGTGATTTTTCCCGCAAACGAATGAAGACGCAAATAGTTCTAAAAGAGAGGTAAAGATTGGAATGGTGTGCCGGGGAAGACGGAGCGCACCCATGAGCAAGGCAGCAACATGGTCGTGCATCACCTTTCGGGTGGCATACGTGACAGTGTTATCGCGGGGCGGCCAGGGCGGCTGTCGTAGCATGGGAATAACTTGTGTGGAAGTATTAGTGGCTGGCTGGCACATCCGAGCGAAGCAGCGGCGAGAGGAAGCGGTGCCTTGGTGGCTTGACAGTCCGCGCTGGGTCCAAGGTGAGAGTGAGAGGGTCGTGGGGAGTGAGGGGATCCCGGGGATGTTGCGCCAGCGTGTGACCGACGAAGCAGCAGCAGCAGCAGCAGCAGCACCAGTAGCCCCCTAGCGGCGGAGGCCTTAGTCTCCGGCGGAGCTCGGCCGTGGAAACCACCCGTGCATCCCGGGCCGCACATTGCTTCGTTATGGCTACTTTCACGCTCGCTGTATCTTCAGGAGGACCTCAGGTACGTGCTGGCGGTGGAGAGCGACCTGTGTGTGTGGAGGAAGTGCCAAGTGCCGCGGGAGGAGAGAGATCGAGGTGTCAAGTTGGAAGATGCGCACCTGATGGAGATGAGGCAGCGCTCTCTCGTGCCGTCGGGCCGTGGACGGCGTCGCGCCCTGTGAACTCTTTTGTGAAGAGCTGGAAACGGCCTCAGGAGATACGTAAAGAAAGTACACATTACAAGTATCCTAAATAGTGAGCATTTCGGGCGGGGTGGGCGCGGGCGGCCGTGTGTTTATCTGGGGCGCGCGTGGATCAATACCATGGCGGAGGCTGGGAGGGTCGCACGGAGGCCGTCCTGTCCTCTCCCCGCCACCATGATGCTCATACGTGTTCGGTGTCCTCTGGTCTGCCAGCGCCACACCTGTCTCTCTCTCTCTCTCTCTCTCTGCCGGGGAAGCTGCCTTTTCTCATGGCTGTCCTACTGATGCTCATAAAATTTCTCGCAACTGCACCACTGTGCACTGATGCTGTGGAGCTTCGTCGGCTGGGCTGTGTTGCTTCTCGCTGCCTCTCTCCCGCTCGGCGTCGGGCTGCACCTTCGCACATTTTCTCTCGGGTTGCTGTGCCTGGCGCCGACCTCGCCAGGGTTATGCAATCGGTCGGAAATTGTGTTC
>NW_028234433.1:27952095-27954595 GCF_977035675.1 Penaeus japonicus
AAAAAAGGAAAGTAGCCCCCCCCCAAAAAAAAAAAAAAAAAAAAATGAAAGAAAGAAAGAAAAAAGTAGCCCCCTCGAAAAAAAAAACACGATCAAAACAAGCAAACCAATCGATCAATCAACCAATACAAAAAACAAAAACAAAAAAAGTAACCCCCTTGAAAAAAAGAGAAAAAGGTTGAAAGAAAACGCCGCCCCTCCACAGCCAGGCATCGGGCGTCGACGACCTCGGAAACACACACGGAGGCAGAGCGCCCCCCGAGGCAATAGGCTATCTCGCGAGAGCCTTTCCACATGCCAGTGATAAATAAAGAGGAACAAAGAGGTAACAATGCGCCGTCAGCATAGAGTGCCTCATGATTATGCCATTGTTCGCTCTGTCACGCGCCATCTTCTTAATTGCCCTCCCGACTCGTCAGAGGGCTGAGGGCGCCACGCCGGCCATGGGGGCTCGCTTCAGGGGCGGGCTCGGGCTCGGAGGAACAGCTTTGTGGGGGGTCGTGGGGCTCGGAGGAACAGCTTTGTGAGGGGTCGTGGGGCTCGGAGGAACAGCTTTGTGGGGGGTCGTGGGGCTCGGAGGAACAGCTTTGTGGGGGGTCGTGGGGCTCGGAGGAACAGCTTTGTGGGGGTCGTGGGGCTCGGAGGAACAGCTTTGTGGGGGGCCGTGGGGCTCGGAGGAACAGCTTTGGGGGGGGGGGCGTGGGGCTCGGAGGAACAGCTTTGGGGGGGATCGTGGGGCCCGGAGGAACAGCTTTGTGGGGGTCGTAGGGCTCGGAGGAACAGCTTTGAGGGGGGGGGGGTCATGGGGCTCGGAGGAACAGCTTTGTGGGGGTCGTGGGGCTCGGAGGAACAGCTTTGTGGGGGGCCGTGGGGCTCGGAGGAACAGCTTTGTGGGGGGGCGTGGGGCTCGGAGGAACAGCTTTGTAGGGGGGGTCGTGGGGCTCGGAGGAACAGCTTTGTGGGGGATCGTGGGGCTCGGAGGAACAGCTTTGTGGGGGATCGTGGGGCTCGGAGGAACAGCTTTGTGGGGGGTCGTGGGGCTCGGAGGAACAGCGTTGTGGGGGGTCGTGGGGCTCGGAGGAACAGCTTTGTGGGGGATCGTGGGGCTCGGAGGAACAGCTTTGTGGGAGGGTCGTGTTGCTCGGAGGAACAGCTTTGTGGGAGGGTCGTGTTGCTCGGAGGAACAGCTTTGTGGGGGTCGTGGGGCTCGGAGGAACAGCTTTGTGGGGGTCGTGGGGCTCGGAGGAACAGCTTTGTGGGGGGTCGTGGGGCTCGGAGGAACAGCTTTGTGGGGGATCGTGGGGCTCGGAGGAACAGCTTTGTGGGGGGTCGTGGGGCTCGGAGGAACAGTGGGATGGGATGGAGGGGGGGGACGGTGCTCTCGATTGGTTAAATGGATGGATGAAGGGATGGATGGGTGGGGGGAGGGAGGGAGGTAGGGAGGGAAAGAGAGAGATAGATAGATAGATAGATAGATAGATAGAGAGAGAGAGAGATAGAGAGAGAGAGAGAGAGAGAGAGAGAGAGAGAGAGAGAACGCGACCGTCCCAACCCTCGCCCTAACTCCATATACCTGAGCCTGTAAGCCTGCAAGTCTCACACAAACTGGCACACGTATGTTACTGTGCACGTGTGATATCCGTGTTAATAAAGCTATATTCCAGAGTCTTATTCTATTCCGTCAATCAAAGCTAAAACTGCAGAGCCACTATATTCTGTTGACGAGGCTCACCTGCCGTGCCAAGAGCAAGGGCGGGCGAGGAGAGGTGGGGGGAGGGGGGCAGGAAGGGAGGGAGGGGGAAGGGGTCACTTCTCGCCTGTGTTTACGCCACGAAATACCCTCGCTCAGTGCCACGCACTCATCACGCCTACAAACACCTACATTCACGTACGGAGGCTCATGGTAACACACTCATACGACTACACACACTGTCAGGTACTCATACCCACGCTTACCCATGGGCGCATATATCCACGCCAACCTATGGGCGCACGTACCCACGCGAGCAGATGGACACACGCCCATTCAAGGGTACGTTTAAACCCGCACCCAATAATACTTATACTCAATAAGTCCCTGTCTTTTTATTGGGTTACGATCTGGGCGTTTGATGCGCATCAGCCATACGAGGTGGCGAGGACTTGTCTATTTTTATTCTAATAAATCCACATGTAAACACGATTGAAAGACATACACACGCACGGACGCAAGCATAAACCAAGCACTCGATAACCATTAGCGAAACATTGCACCAGGGTTTGTTCATCTGGTAAATTAAGTTCAAGAACAGAAAACCGAAAAAAAAAGAAAAGAAAACAATTGTATTTCCAAGAACGGGTGAGTCGCCAGAGGTTTCCAGGAAAACGTTCGTTTCGAAGCACGGGTTCCCAGAAGCACAACTATTTCGCAAGTGATAGTAGTGGGAAGGGGTGGGGTGGGGGGTTTGGGGGATCTGTTACGCTACCCTATTCTGCTTCATCAAACAGTTTGTTTGCTGAA
>NW_028234433.1:27969595-27974595 GCF_977035675.1 Penaeus japonicus
CTGCCTGCACAGGTGACTAACGCGCACCCTTGTCCCCCGCAGGCCGAGCGCGGAGGCCCGTAATTGAGCACTACATGAGGAGGAGCTTGGCAGTGCACGTCGCCGCCCGGGCCACCGCACTCGCCGCCCTCACGCCCACCGCGCCCACCGCGACGTCCTTGGGCATGCCACGACCACAAGCCTCAGCCAAGTGCGCGTCGCCGGAGCAGTGTGGGTCTGAGAAGTGTTCAGTGGAGTCGTGTGAATTGAAGACGAGTGGATGGCGAGGCTGTGACCGTCTGGAATGCCGCCTCCACGGAACTCCATACGTACGTTAACTCCCACGCTTCACCCCCCTCTGTTCTGTCCCCCCTGGACCCCCCCGCGGGAACACCACACGTAGCGCCCTCTTCTGCGCATGACATTACGTTCCTTCTTTACGTTTTTAATTAATAATCTCTCTGTTACGAGTGACGCCTATGTAAAGACTGTTTGCTTATGTAACCTAGTTTTTGCCTACGTGGCCAAGACAGCAGCAAATATTTCTTGCATATCGAAGGAGAAAACCGCAGGTGCTTTCCGCCAAACTTTCCTCTTCCTGCGGCGCGAGAGGAGTGCACGCGCGTCCGTCGTGAGCGGCTGTGATCGCTCGAGTCCCGAGTCGCCGACCCCGAGGGCGTCGGGCTCCTCCGGAAGTGCCCCGGTCCGCCTGCCAGGCCGCTCGACCGCTCGAGAGCGGATGTCGAGAGCCGACCTGCTCGACGGAGCTTCTGTTGCCGCTTTGTCTACACCTTCTGCTCCTACTGCTGTTGCTTCTGCTGCTGGTGCCGGCGCTCCCCGAACAGCCCGTCACTTGCCCAACAATCCTACTCACATTTTCTGTCTGCTGAAGGTAAGTGCCGAGTGCCGAGTGCGCGGGGTCCCTTCCTGGGGAATCACTCCGCTTGCAAAGTTGTTTATGTGTCTCTGGGATGTTCTCCTCTAGATATTGCTTTGATACTCATTTATATATCGCTTAGAACATCACCTCCTCCTTATTGCAAAGGTAACATTTCTGTCACAGATTTACGTCACATGTATAAGCGTCATATGATTAGGTACACGATCATACGAAGTCAATGTTAAACGCCTTTTTATAGAACAGTCCACCCGCCCACAAGGACTCGTCAAAGGAAACGCAACTTATAGAGCCGTGTCCCATTCTCCCAAAGAGGACTCTCGTTGACTGAATAGGTGAAAGTGTGGGCCCGAAAAGAACTCCTCTCAGTCGTCACTTAAAAAACATTCTTCAACTAAGCATCACGTCCCTCTGGCAGTCACTCTCACACACACACACACGTCCCTCTGGCAGTCACTCTCACAAACGTCCCTCTGGCAGTCACTCACACACACGTCCCTCTGGCAGTCACTCTCACACACGTCCCTCTGACAGTCACTCTCACACACACGTCCCTCTGGCAGTCACTCACACACACGTCCCTCTGGCAGTCACTCTCACACACGTCCCTCTGACAGTCACTCACACACACGTCCCTCTGGCAGTCACTCTCACACACGTCCCTCTGGCAGTCACTCTCACACACACACGTCCCTCTGGCAGTCACTCTCACACACGTCCCTCTGACAGTCACTCACACACACGTCCCTCTGGCAGTCACTCACACACACGTCCCTCTGGCAGTCACTCTCACACACGTCCCTCTGACAGTCACTCTCACACACACGTCCCTCTGACAGTCACTCTCACACACACGTCCCTCTGACAGTCACTCTCACACACACGTCCCTCTGGCAGTCACTCTCACACACACACGTCCCTCTGGCAGTCACTCTCACACACGTCCCTCTGACAGTCACTCTCACACACACGTCCCTCTGGCAGTCACTCACACACACACGTCCCTCTGACAGTCACTCTCACACACACGTCCCTCTGACAGTCACTCACACACACGTCCCTCTGGCAGTCACTCTCACACACGTCCCTCTGGCAGTCACTCTCACACACACGTCCCTCTGACAGTCACTCTCACACACGTCCCTCTGACAGTCACTCACACACACGTCCCTCTGACAGTCACTCTCACACACACGTCCCTCTGGCAGTCACTCTCACACACGTCCCTCTGACAGTCACTCTCACACACGTCCCTCTGGCAGTCACTCTCACACACACACGTCCCTCTGACAGTCACTCTCACACACGTCCCTCTGGCAGTCACTCTCACACACGTCCCTCTGGCAGTCACTCTCACACACACACCTCCGTCTGTCACTCTCACACACACACGTCCCTCTGACAGTCACTCACACACACGTCCCTCTGACAGTCACTCACACACACGTCCCTCTGGCAGTCACTCTCACACACACGTCCCTCTGGCAGTCACTCTCACACACACGTCCCTCTGACAGTCACTCTCACACACACACACGTCCCTCTGACAGTCACTCTCACACACACGTCCCTCTGACAGTCACTCTCACACACGTCCCTCTGACAGTCACTCTCACACACACACGTCCCTCTGACAGTCACTCTCACACACGTCCCTCTGACACTCACTCTCACACACACACGTCCCTCTGACAGTCACTCTCACACACACACGTCCCTCTGACAGTCACTCTCACACACACACGTCCCTCTGGCACTCACTCTCACATCTGGCATCACTCCACACGTCCCAGTCACTCTCACACACTACACACGTCCCTCTGACAGTCACTCACACACACACACGTCCCTCTGACAGTCACTCACACAAACGTCCCTCTGACAGTCACTCACACACACGTCCCTCTGACAGTCACTCTCACACACGTCCCTCTGACAGTCACTCTCACACACGTCCCTCTGACAGTCACTCACACACACGTCCCTCTGACAGTCACTCTCACACACGTCCCTCTGGCAGTCACTCTCACACACGTCCCTCTGACAGTCACTCTCACACACGTCCCTCTGACAGTCACTCACACAAACGTCCCTCTGACAGTCACTCACACACACGTCCCTCTGATAGTCACTCACACACACGTCCCTCTGGCAGTCACTCACACACACGTCCCTCTGACAGTCACTCTCACACACGTCCCTCTGACAGTCACTCTCACACACGTCCCTCTGACAGTCACTCTCACACACACACGTCCCTCTGACAGTCACTCACACAAACGTCCCTCTGGCAGTCACTCTCACACACGTCCCTCTGACAGTCACTCACACACACGTCCCTCTGATAGTCACTCTCACACACGTCCCTCTGACAGTCACTCTCACACACGTCCCTCTGACAGTCACTCACACACACGTCCCTCTGACAGTCACTCACACACACGTCCCTCTGACAGTCACTCTCACACACGTCCCTCTGGCAGTCACTCTCACACACGTCCCTCTGGCAGTCACTCTCACACACACACGTCCCTCTGACAGTCACTCACACACACGTCCCTCTGACAGTCACTCTCACACACGTCCCTCTGACAGTCACTCTCACACACACACGTCCCTCTGACAGTCACTCTCACACACGTCCCTCTGACAGTCACTCACACTCTCACACCCCCCTCTGACAGTCACTCTCACACACGTCCCTCTGGCAGTCACTCTCACACACACACGTCCCTCTGACAGTCACTCACACACGTCCCTCTGACACTCACTCACACACACGTCCCTCTGGCAGTCACTCTCACACACACACGTCCCTCTGACACTCACTCTCACACACGTCCCTCTGACAGTCACTCTCACACACACGTCCTGCAGTCACTCTCACCACACACGTCCCTCACTCACACACACACGTCCTCTGACAGTCACTCACACACGTCCCTCTGGCAGTCACTCACACACACGTCCCTCTGATAGTCACTCTCACACACACGTCCCTCAGTCACTCACACACACGTCCCTCTGGCAGTCACTCACACACACGTCCCTCTGGCAGTCACTCTCTCACACGTCCCTCTGACAGTCACTCTCACACACACGTCCCTCTGGCAGTCACTCTCACACACACACACGTCCCTCTGACAGTCACTCTCACACACGTCCCTCTGACAGTCACTCTCACACACACGTCCCTCTGGCAGTCACTCACACACACGTCCCTCTGACAGTCACTCTCACAACTCACACCTCCTCACTCCTCTCACACACGTCCCTCTGCAGTCACTCTCACACACGTCCCTCTGGCAGTCACTCACACACACACGTTCCTCTGACAGTCACTCTCACACACACGTCCCTCTCTGACAGTCACTCACACACACGTCCCTCTGACAGTCACTCTCACACACACGTCCCTCTGACAGTCACTCTCACACACACGTCCCTCTGACAGTCACTCTCACACACACGTCCCTCTGACAGTCACTCTCACACACACGTCCCTCTGACAGTCACTCTCACACACGTCCCTCTGACAGTCACTCTCACACACGTCCCTCTGACAGTCACTCTCACACACGTCCCTCTGACAGTCACTCTCACACACACGTCCCTCTGACAGTCACTCTCACACACACACGTCCCTCTGGCAGTCACTCTCACACACACGTCCCTCTGGCAGTCACTCTCACACACGTCCCTCTGACAGTCACTCTCACACACGTCCCTCTGACAGTCACTCTCACACACGTCCCTCTGGCAGTCACTCTCACACACGTCCCTCTGACAGTCACTCTCACACACACACGTCCCTCTGACAGTCACTCTCACACACGTCCCTCTGGCAGTCACTCACACACACGTCCCTCTGACAGTCACTCTCACACACACACGTCCCTCTGGCAGTCACTCACACACACGTCCCTCTGACAGTCACTCTCACACACACACGTCCCTCTGACAGTCACTCTCACACACACGTCCCTCTGGCAGTCACTCTCACACACACACGTCCCTCTGACAGTCACTCTCACACACGTCCCTCTGGCAGTCACTCTCACACACGTCCCTCTGGCAGTCACTCTCACACACACGTCCCTCTGACAGTCACTCTCACACACAC
>NW_028234433.1:27985286-27987786 GCF_977035675.1 Penaeus japonicus
TCAGACAGGTCAAAGAAGGATCACATTCAGGGTCAATCTAAAAAGCATAAAACCGGGTCATGTACGAGAGAATCCACAGGTCTTTCTCATCCGCGAACATCACAACACGAATGAATAAACACAAGCGAGGGTTCTCATATCAAAGGTTCTGTGGCTTTCTCGCCGAGGGATAAAGGCAAGTTTCATCCTTAGTAACTAGATAAATAGACATGGTGATGATACATATTATGGATACATCGAATGGGTGAAAGCTGAGAACCAGAAAGTATTTGGCGCCAAATTTCCCATATGGGTTTTACCCTCATTTTTTTCTTTTTTTTTTAGCGCTGATGTTTACGGCGTGGGACATACATACATAACACAGGCAAAAGAAGTTTGGTTTTGAAGGAGAGACTACCTTAGTAACACGATCTGAGGCCAATGACCCCCGCTTTCTCTCATTCTTCCGCGCAATCACTCTCCCTTGTTCTCCCTTCCTGTAATCTTGCTCTGTTTGCATCTCCCACAAACACATGCACAACCACAAAGACAGACAAACAGACAGACGGACAGACAGACAGAAAGACATACTTAGATACTTACATACATACATACATACATACAGACAGACAGACAGACAGACAGACAGACACACAGACAGACAGACAGATAGACAGACAGACACACACACAGACAGACAGACAGACAGACACAGACACCAACGTGCACAACAGCCACCAGCCCAATCCACGAGGCTTCCGACAGCTCCGCCGCCCGCAATAACGGCGGGCGGAGAGCGCGGCTGAAAGGGAGTACTCAGCGGCTCACTCCCCGTGGCTGAGGCGGGATTAACGAAAACACTAAATACTTCCGAACCGCATTGCGACAGTGTGACTAGCTGCTAGCCTTTGCCCTCTCCCTCCTCCCCCCTTCTCCCTTCTCCTTTCCCCCTTCCCACTCTCCCTCCTCTACCTTTCCTCTCTTCTCCTCTCTCGCACTCTCCCTCTTCTACCTTTCCTCTCTTCTCCTCTCTCGCACTCTCCCTCCTCCATCCTTCCTCTCTTCCCCCTTCCCCCTCTCCCTCCTCTACCTTTCCTCTCTTCTCCTCTCTCGCACTCTCCCTCCTCCCCCCTTCTCCCTTCCCCCTTCCCTCTTCCCACTCTCCCTCCTCTACCTTCCCTCTCTTCTCCTCTCTCGCACTCTCCCTCTTCTACCCTTCTCCCTTCCCCCTTCCCTCTCTCCCTCCTCTACCTTTCCTCTCTTCTCCTCTCTTGCACTTCCCCCACCCCACCTTTCTCTTCCCTCACTTCCTCAATCCTTTTACCTCTTTCTTCTCCCTTCCTCCCTCCTCCTCTCTCTTCTTCCACCTTCTTCTCTCCCCCTCTCCCTCCTTCCCCCTACCTCCCTCCCCCTCTCCCACCTTCCTCCCTCCCCTCTCCCTCCTTCCACTTTCCTCCCTCTCCCTCTCTCTCCTTTCCCCTACCTCCCTCCCCCCTCTCCCTCCTTTCCCCCTTCACCCTTTTCCCTCTTCACCCTTCCACCCCCCTCCCTGCTTTTGGGGTTCAATGTTTGTACACTGAGCATAAGACAGGACCTACTTAATGAAACTATTTACTGTCCAAATACGAAAGACAAAATTGTTATTCTTAGACGAAAATTAGTGAGCATATTGATCACACACCTATTAGAGGCTTTCTCTGTCTCTCCTCCCCTTTGTTTGTCTGTCTCTCTCTCTCTCTCTTTGTGTCTCTCTTTGTCTCTCTCTGTTTCTCTCTCTCTCTCTCTCTCTCTCTCTCTCTCTCTCTCTCTCTCTCTCTCTCTCTCTCTCTTCTCTCTCTCTCTCTCTCTCTCTCTCTCTCTCTCTTTTCTATCTCTCTCTCTTCTCTCTCTCTCTCTCTCTCTCTCTCTCTCTCTCTCTCTCTCTCTCTCTCTCTCTCTCTCTCTCTCTCTCCCTCTCTCTCTCCCTCTCTCTCCCCCCCCCCCTCTCTCTCTCGTTAGCATTCCCCGCGTAAGATTCGCTTCTCCATTCATCATTCCCGGCGATGTGTGTGTTTGAGCGAGCGTCCGCGTCCCCCTGTCTGCGTCATCATTTACCTTCCTCTCTGGCTTCGTATAAATAAATGGCTTTCCTTCGTCCGTCGCACATACGGGCGCGGGAAGGTCGTCCGCCTGCCTACTCGCCGCCATGCATTCGCGAACAGATCTGCTCGCGGCGGCGCGGCGTCCGGAAACGAAGTTATTTTCACCGGGAAGCGAGAGGAGACATACAGATTCGGCGCGCGGGGTTATTCTCACCGCGGATTCCTCTTTTAAGGAGTTTGAATAAGTATTCAGATGTAGTATACCAGCGTAAAAAAACATTGGGGAAACTAACACTCTTTTATTATTATTATTATTATTATTATTATTTCGGTGTTGATATACTGTACAGTGTGACACGAGTTCGTTGTTGAATACTTCTTTAGGAAAATTTTGTCGTTGTTTATTTTTAGTTTTTGAGCGACAGAAATGTGACCTTTTT
>NW_028234433.1:27992786-27997786 GCF_977035675.1 Penaeus japonicus
CGGGGGGGGGGGGGTTGTTTGTTTGTAGTTTGTTACTGTTGTTGTTCTGTTGTTATGGTTTTTTGTTTGAGCTTTGATGATTTATAGGATTTTTTTTTTTTTTTTTTTTTTTTTTTTTAAGGAAGTCTTCGTTTTCAGGTTTGGATAGTAAAGGGGTTTTTCCTTTTTTTTTTACTTCAGGATATTCATAAACAACAAAGCCACAAAGGGGATTCTAAGAATACTGATATTATTACTTTCCAGCAAGGCTAACATTTCTAAATCTTAATTTTCGGGGTGAAATACACAACACAACAGTGAGGGGGAGGGGGAGGGGGAGGGGGGCTCAAAACATCTTTCGACCTTCTTCAAGAATATCCACAAAGGACATAGGAACACACCACGTCGAAGGACCTTCATATCCTTCTTCTCTTACAAGGACAACAATTCCCCAACATCTCCTTTCTTCATCCACGCAGGAGCCTCCAGATCCTCCTTAAGTGTCCTTCCAGAAGAACACAGTAGGTCCTAGAAATCCTAGCTCCACCACCCTTCCTCCGCGGCCAACCAAGAGCCCTTCTCCACCTGCCCTTCTCTCCCTCGCAGAATATCCACGTGTCGTTCCTGCGGACGGTGCCGCCCTACAGTCACCAGGCCGACGTGTGGGTCGAGCTCCTGAAGACCTTCCAGTACACGCAGGTCGTCTTCGTCCACTCCTCGGACACGGACGGAAGGGCGCTGCTCACTCGCTTCCAGAACCAGGCGCAGAGTCACGAGGACGATAAGGACATCAAGGTTAGCGTGGCGGCGGAGATACGCTTGATACGCTTTCTCTTCTTGCTTTCTTTTTCTTTCTTTTTGTTTTTTTTTACTTTTCCTCCCGTCCCATTCGAAACCCCTACGTCAAACCTTATTCATCCCAACTTCTTGAGCTTGAATGCTTATACCATTCATACAATAATTAAGAGACATCACTTTTTTTTATACATACGATCCTTCAAGAAAAAAACATTTATACACACACACACTCTTGAGAGAGAAAAACAAAAACAACAACAACATTTACATACACTCTCCCTATGAGAAACCAGCGTTTATACTAACTCTCCCTCGGTTTGCAGATGGAGAACGTGATCGAGTTCGAGCCGGGCCTCAACTCCTTCGTGGACAAGCTGAAGGAGATGCGGGAGGCCTCCGCGAGGGTCTTCCTCCTCTACGCCAGGTACGTCACTCACGCGTTCCTCTGGCGGCCGGCGGAACACAGATGGCGCTGCACTGATGTGTCGAGAGGGCAGAGGCATTCGATTCTACAACTGTTCATAGACGCTTGAAAAAACTATAGAAAATTATTAGTTAGAGTTTTTTATGATGATATTTTTTTGTTGACACGTCCAATTCTGGTTAAGGTGCTATGATTATGATAATGATGATAATGATACTAATGATAATAATAATGATAATGATAATCATGATGATAATAGTAATAAAGATAATAATGATAATGATGCTAATAATAGAGAAAATCATCATCATCACATCATCACCACGACAACAATAATACATCAACGATGATGACGATGATGACAATCCCACAAAAATAGGACAATCCCAACAAACCTAACCATTAATCACCCCTCTCCCTCTCCCCACCCCTCCCTCCTCCCCCTCCCCCTCCCCCTCCCCCGTCCCCCCCAACAGCAAGGAGGACGCGCGCACGATCTTCCACGACGCCAGCTACATGAACATGACTGGGCGGGGCTACGTGTGGGTGGTGACGGAGCAGGCCCTCAGCGCCGAGCACGTCCCGTCGGGCACCATCGGCCTGAAGCTCGTCAACGCCTCCCACGAGGACGCGCACATCACCGATAGCTTGTGAGTGGTTGCGTTTGGGGGGGACGGATGGGTGGGGGGGTGGGTGGGTAGGATTTACGGGTGGGTGGATGGAACGGATGGGTGGGTGGGTTTGAGAGACGGCTGGGTGGGATGGTGGGTGATATATGTGTGTATATGTGTGTGTATATATATATATATATATATATATATATATATATATATATATATATATATATATATATATTTATACAGTGTATGTGTGTGTATTAATATAGTTTTTTGATAGATATACATACGTGTGGTATACAGATAGATGAATTTAACAACAATAGATAGAAACACGAAATACACCCACCCCAGACGAAGCACCTTGCTAAGAGCCCTCGACCCCCCCCCCTCAGATACGTGCTGGCGATGGCCCTGAAGAAGCTGCGGGAGGAGGAGAACGCCACGGAACCTCCGCCACAGAACTGCGACAACACCGGAGCTTCGTGGGAAACGGGGAAGAAGTTGTTTCAGTGAGTGCGCCCGCCGCCCGCCGCCCGCCGCCCACCGTCTCGGAGGAGGGGGCTTCCCGTTGCTTGCTTTTTCTGTCTCGGATTCTTGGAACTTTTCTCGCTTGATGATTGATATATTTTTGGTTTTGGTTTTGGTTTTGGTTTTCTTGTTGTTGTTTTGTTGTTTTTTTCTTTTGATTCTTGTTCTTCTCCTTTGATTTTGTTTTTGTCTTTCTCTATGTATGTTTTTTTTCTCTCCATCTATTCCATTGTGTGATCGTAGACTAAATAGAATATTATGTTTTACCTGTATTTAAAAAAATGGATTTAGTATCATTCACGACGGTAGCTTTTAGGCAGTTAGATGATGTGATAACAGAGAAACTGATTCTTTAAGAATGATCTGCCTGTCGCAACTTCTTCAGAGTCATCCTGAAGAAGGTGCTAAAGAACGCCCTTTTCTTCCTTCTTCTTAAAAAAAAGTCACCTCCTTAATTCATACAAATCCTCTTGATGGAAACAACGACTAGCTTATATCTGTCCCTCCCTCCCTCCCTCCCTCCGTTCGTCCGTCCGTCCGTTTCTCCCTCCCTCCCTCCCTCCCTCCCTCCCTAACCGTCCGTCCGTCCCTCCGTCCCTCCCCCCTTCCCTCCCTCCCTCCCTTCCCTCCCTCCCTCCTTCCTTCCCTCCCTCCCTCCCTTCCCTCCCTCCCTCCCTCTCTCCCTCCTTCCGCCCCTCCCTCCCTCCCTCCCTCCCTCCCTCCCTCCCCTCCCTCCCTCCCTCCCTCCCTTCCCTCCCTCCCTCCCTTCCTCCCTCCCCTCCTTCCCTCCCTCTCTCCCTCCCTCCCAAACCATCCGCCCCTAACCGCCGCCCATCCGGCAGGTACATCCTGGAGCAGGTGCTGAAGGACGGGCTGACGGGGAAGGTCGCCTTCGACGAGAACGGCGACCGGATCAACGCCGAGTACGACATCATCAACGTCCAGGAGTTCAACGAGACGGACGGCCTGAAGAAAGAGCACGTTCCCGTTGGCCAGTTTATATATAACAAGGTACGTTGGGGTCGCCCCGGAAGGCCTCTTGCTGGGATGAACAACACTTGACACTTTTTTTTCTTTTTTTTTTTTCCTTATGTTAGTCTTTTTATATATGTACGAGAAATACGTTGGTGATGAGAACCATAATTTTGTACCGTACATACTTGATTTGTGTTTTTTATACAGATGGTAAAGACACTATTAGGTTCATACTTTTTTGAACATGGAATCTATGATACATTTTCATTACTTTAGATATCACAAGACAGAACATTGTGTACAATGATATTAAGCTGCAGGGCCTTCTTAACTTGTAAGAGGAATAACAAATACCTAGACACATTATACCATCGAGAGCTGAACGAGACAGTCAGGTCAGACAATTTCTATTCCTTTTTTTCTTCGTGGCTGTATAGGGAACACAAGAACAGGTTCAGTGGTTTCACACATGATCAACTAACTTATTGATGTATCCTATTCTTATTCTGGACTCGTTCACTTGTTCTCCATATTTATTTCTTTTTTGTTTTTTTTCTCTTAAATCTCTTAACACACCTTTCTTCCTGTACTTAGGAACTTCACTCTGTATGATTCTCTCCCTGGATCTTGAGACTCACGTTTCCTCAGGTAGAAAGAACTCATGTGACTCAGACTTCGGTGCAGACGGAACCTCTTAAACTCTAAGGAAAATCATTTTACAATTTTGCCAAGAAGTCATTTGTGTTTTAGCTTATTATTTTTTCCCCCCAGTCTCTTTTGTGATTATCATGTAACTATCCCAGGGAAAGTCTGGCAGGGTACACAAGATCCCTAGCGATCGTGTTAGAAAGCCTGACACTGTTACCACCGAAAATTCAGCGAGCGAGAGTCTTTATCCGTTAAAGAGTCCACTGGCATGACTGTTAGCTATTCACAGGCAAGTGCTTTTCCTTTAATTAATTGCGATCAGACATGCAGAAGAAGAAGAAGAAGCTAGAAGCACAAGCAACGCACCAGCTAGGACATGACATGTGTAAAGCGAATCTTGCTCTGACTGTTGTCGCTTTCAGGCAGTTCAGTCTGTTTGTTAGAGAGCAGAAAGAAGGGTGCAATTGTACACGTCTTCTCTCCTTGAGGTTTTCAGAAAGTGATTCCGGGCATAATCACGCGCTCAGGTTCCGCTCCTTAAAGGCAAGCATTAATGAGTTCACAAAGCCCAACCCAGAGCCTAGCCCTCTAAGCCCTCTCAGGGAGCGAATCGTCGGGGGAACAAGTAGCTATATGTACGGTGAACAAATAGCTATATGTACGGGGAACAAGTAGCTATATGTACGGGGAACAAGTAGCTATATGTACGGTGAACAAGTAGCTATATGTACGGGGAACAAGTAGCTATATGTACGGGGAACAAGTAGCTATATGTACGGTGAACAAGTAGCTATATGTACGGGGAACAAGTAGCTATATGTACGGTGAACAAGTAGCTATATGTACGAGGAACAAGTAGCTATATGTACGGGGAACAAGTAGCTATATGTACGAGGAACAAGTAGTAGCTATATGTACACGATCGTGGCACAGTGTCAGGCAGTGCGGGAAAGGCGCCCAGGCTGGCTAAGTGTACCCTATTTTCCCGCAGTCGACTGGGCGCGGGACAGGGGACAAAGCAGGGGGAC
>NW_028234433.1:28002786-28010286 GCF_977035675.1 Penaeus japonicus
ATTATTCAACTTAATAAGTAAACTCCTAAAAAAATCTCTTGTAATTTCTCTGGGTAATGAAAAAAATCCATATAACAAACATTATCATCTTGTCTATTAAACCAAAACTTTCTGGTTCATAAAAAAAATAACCCATACAAGTCTCTTTTCAATAGCTCTTCGGCACGCAACCCTTGTGATCTTGATAGCACACGATATAATTCCCAATTAAGTGTATTAACAAGCAAGTGTTTTGTACTTCCTGCTACATCTTGTTGCCGCACCATCTGGGTGTGCTTCCTCCGCCCCGGGACTTCCCTGCGCCATCTGTCTGCCTCCTCCGCGTGTGCCATCTGTCAACTCATCGAACTTCGTGCGCCAATCGCCCGTTGCCTTCACGACTGGCACCGCCTGTGCCCGAACACCTCCCGTGGCACTGATCGCCACGCCTCACTCGTGCCAACTCGTCTCTCTGACTGTTTCTGTGTCGTGCCCGCGGCTGCCTTCTTCCCACCACGCCCACTGGCTCGCTCAACCTCTTGACCTCCTACGCCCTTTCCCGCCCTTGGCTGTCAACGCCGCTCCCTCCCCCCACCCCACTCCCTCCCTCCTCCCCCGTTGACACGACCAGACAAAGGAGACGATGAAGCTCCAGATCGACGAGAGCGCCATCATCTGGCCGGGCAACACCACCGTCAAGCCTCAGGGTTACATGATCCCCACGCGACTCAAGGTAAGGATTCCCGCTGGCCGCCCGTCTGTGTGCGCGCCCTTTGATGCTTATATCGATCCGAATGCCGAGGGTATCGAGTAAAGGGGAAAGGATGTGAATATTTATAACCCAATTTCCATGCACGTTGATAGATGCTTAAGAACGCCCCGACGCCTAACACCCGCGTCCCTCGCAGGTCCTGACCATCGAGGAGAAGCCCTTCGTCAACATCCAGAAAATCGACAGCAAGGCCAAGTGCCTGGGCATGGGCAAGGTCCTGTGCCCTTGGTACAACGCCACGGCCGAGGGCACCGACCTCTACTGCTGCACGGGCTACTGCATCGACCTGCTGAGCACACTCGCCAATAAGATCAACTTCACCTTCGAACTCGCACTCTCTCCCGACGGCGAGTTCGGCTCCCTGCAGATGAAGGAGTCAGGCAAGGCCTCGCGCACGAGTCATGAATGGTGACATACGTGCAGTCCATGTGTATATACTGTGTAAATTTGTGTGTGTGTGTGTTCGAGTGTGTGTGTGTGTGAGTGTCTGTGTGTTTGTGTATGTGTGTGTGTGAGTGTGCGTGTGTGTGTGTTCGAGTGTGTGTGTGTGTGAGTGTCTGTGTGTTTGTGTATGTGTGTGTGTGAGTGTGCGTGTGTGTGTATGTGAGGAAGAGTAAATCATCTTTACAGCCCTCCATCACGACCCACTCTCTCCCTCAGGAAAGAAAGAGTGGTCGGGCCTCATCGGGCAGTTAGTGAACCAGACTCACGGGGCGGACATGATCGTCGCGCCGCTCACCATCAACCCCGAGCGAGCGCAAGTCATCGAGTTCTCGAAGCCCTTCAAGTACCAGGGAATCACTATTCTAGAGAAGAAGGTGACGTCTCAGTCCTCTTGCTGAAAACTGAATCACAGGAAGACCTTTTGTTTACATGTAGCTCCTCGTTTAAAAAAACAATTTATCTATCATACAGAGCTAAATCACACCAAACTATACCAAATTAGTCTGTAAAGTTGTGTCAAACATAGCAGAGTAAACCATACCGAATTACAACCCAACCAAACATCCCAGATCGATCGAAATGACTTAAACCACATCAAAATCTCCCAAACTAACCCCAGCCATACCAACCTATCCCAACCAATCCCAGACCACACGCAGCCAAAAATGCCTCACCTTCTTTTGTTTTCCCTTTCAACAGCAACCTCGCTACTCCACGCTGGTCTCCTTCCTTCAGCCCTTCCGAGACACTCTTTGGATCCTCGTGATGGTGTCGGTGCACGTGGTGGCTCTCGTCCTCTACCTTCTAGACAGGTTTAGTCCCTTTGGCAGGTAAGGACCGTACGGGGGGGGGGGGGGGGGGGGGTTCTTGTTGTGGTTTAGCGAGGGGAGGGAAGGAGAGAGAGAGAGGGAGAGGGAGAGGGAGAGGGAGAGGGAGAGGGAGAGGGAGAGGGAGAGGGAGAGGGAGAGGGAGAGGGAGAGAGAGAGGGAGAGAGAGGGGGAGAGAGAAAGAGAAAGAGAGAGAGAGAGAGAGAGATAGATAGATAGATAGATAGATAGATAGATAGAGAGGGAGAGAGATAGATAGAGATAGATAGATAGATAGATAGATAGATAGAGAGAGAGAGATTGAGAGAGAGATAGAGAGAGAGATAAAGAGAGAGAGAGAGATTGAGAGTCGAGGTTTGTGATTTGGAAGAGAAAGTTATTTGAAGAGTAGGTTAGGTTTTAGGGTTTTCTAGTGAGGTTCAAACGAAACCCAGACTGGGGGAAATCATGATGCTAGCCCGTTCCTCTGTTAACGGAAATGAATAATTGATTATCCCCGCCTTACACCCTTAGCCATCCGCATTATCTCAACGACGGAATAGACTCAGTACCGCTTAATCATCATTTAATTACGTTCTTATTGTCGTCTGTATCATTTCAAGACGACTCAATGATTCAACCCATTGCAGATACAAGCTAGCCAACATGGATGGCACAGAAGAAGATGCCCTGAATTTGTCCTCTGCAATATGGTTTGCCTGGGGGGTCTTGCTCAACAGTGGCATTGGCGAAGGTAAGAAAGAGTCAGGCGAGACGCTCCTGTTGTGGGACGATTTAAGCTTTGGTGCTTTTTACGGTTTATTTTTTTATGGAGAGAGGCAAAGAGTAGATATACAGGTATAGTTATCTATGTATATGGAAACACGCGCACGCACACAAACACACACACACACACACACACACACACACACACACACACACACACACACACACACACACACACACACACACACACACACACACATATATATATATATATATATATATATATATATATATATATATATATATATATATATATACTCACTTCACTGAGAGCTTCAAAACATATTGCATATTACCTTAATTAACCAAATCATCACTTATGCTATACTTATTGCATGCATTGATCCTTGAGTGTTCTGGTCTTGTATTATATATTTTTCAATCTCATTGAAGGTAACATCACTCAAAAAATCAATATTTATCTATCTATCTATCGTCGCCTTGCCTTTCTTTAGATACTCAAAAATGTATCTATTTATCTATTTACCTATTTATCTAATTATCTATTTATTTATAAAAAATTATCTATTTATCTATTTACCGACCTGCCTATCTATCCCTTGATCACTCAACTACCCTACCAACCATGCTGAAGGGATACTAATGGCCAATTTAACTATAATGATCGTTCACATAACCATCAACCTATCTATCTATCACTCACCCATCGTCCTCCTATCCCCCCCCCCTTTTTTTTTTGTCTCCGCACAGGAACTCCTCGCAGTTTTAGCGCCCGCGTTCTGGGCATGGTGTGGGCGGGCTTTGCCATGATCATCGTAGCTTCCTACACTGCCAACCTGGCGGCCTTTCTCGTGCTCGACCGCCCACAGACTTCCCTCACCGGCATCAACGACGCTCGGGTTAGTAAAAGGGCGGGTTTGAGTGTGTGGGCGGGTTTGGGCGTGTGGGTTTGAGCGTGTGGGCGGGTTTCAGCGTGTGGGCGGGTTTGGGCGTGTGGGTTTAGGCGTGTGGGTTTGGGCGGGTTTGGGCGTGTGGGTTTGAGCGTGTGGGCGGGTTTGAGTGTGTGGGCGTATTTGGATGGAGGAAGGGGGTTCTTTTGAGGTTTAATTTGTATTGGGACGTTTTTGGATTTGTATTTCTTCGGTTGAAGGGTTGAAAGGGGAAGGGTGTGCGTGTAATTTTTTTTTTTTTTTGGGGGGAGGGGGTATATGTGTGTCTAGGTGTGTGTGTGTTTGGTCTGTGTGTCATATTGAGTGGGTGAGTGTGTATATGTTCATATGTGTATATCTGTTAGAAGTTAGAAATAGTTAGATGTTAGAAGATGAAATAGTTTAGATTTACATTTCTGATCATTGTGTTTCTTTATTTCTATTGTTAATAAGTAGGTCATATTTCAATTTAGAATGTGGAATGCTATTTTATTGCATACTAATGACAATTTCCTATATAACACGCAAGACTTGAGAATTTTACCAGATATTGTCACAATAATTTAGTTATAGCGACTCATTGAAGAACATATAAAACTAAAAAGAATAATAGAAAACGTAATGTTTGTCGGGATAACTACGTTATTCTTGTCTGTTGTTGCTCTCTCCCTCCCTCCCTCTCTCTCTCTCTCTCTCTCCCTCCCTCCCTCCCTCCCTCCCCCCCCCCTCTCTCTCTCTCTCTCTTCTCTTCTTTCTCTTCTCTCTCTCTCTCTCTCTCTCTCTCTCTCTCTCTCTCTCTCTCTCTCTCTCTCTCTCTCTCTCTCTCTCTCTCTCTCTCTCTCTCTCTCTCTCTCTCTCTCTCTCTCTCTCTCTCTCTCTCTCTCTCTCTTTCTTTCTCTCTCTCTCTATGTCTCTGTCTCTCTCTGTCTCTGTCTCTGTCTCTGTCTTTCTCTCTCTCTCTCTCTCTCTCTCTCTCTCTCTCTCTCTCTCTCTCTCTCTCTCTCTCTCTCTCTCTCTCTCTCTCTTTATCTCTCTCTCTTTCCGTTACCATTTTCACACTCCCAAACTCCTCACCCTAACCCCTCTCTTTCCCCCCAGCTGCGGAACCCGATGGAGAACTTCACGTACGCGACGGTAAAGGGCTCGTCCGTGGACATGTACTTCCGGCGGCAGGTGGAGCTGAGCAACATGTACCGCACGATGGAAGGCAACAACTACCACACGGCCGAGGAGGCTATCCAAGCCGTCAAGTCGGGGTTAGTCACGGGCACCGAGAGCCGACGGGGAAGGGAGGAGAAGGAGAGGAGTTAGGGGCTCGGGACGGGGGTCGGGGGGTTGAGGGGGTAGAGGGGGGGGGTATTGATGGTATGGACCAAGATGGATGTGGTTGGTAATGCTACAGTGAGGTGAACCAGGATAAGTGTGGTTGCTTATGTTATGATCATCATGGAACAGGATTTTGTAAAGGATATGCAGAATACTCAATACTTTTTGTCTTATAGCCAGCATAAATTTACACAAAGAATATGTATGGCGCTTGGGATGAATGCTGAACATTTACAACCATTATGATTTTGTTTTGTAAGATTATTGTTGATTCATAAGCAGTTTAGACTTAGAATTTACTTTGTGAACTTGTACATGCAGCTATGACTCTTATCTGTGTGTATATTAAACTATATGCTGATGTGATCGTCCGTAGCACAGGTAGAAGTGTCAAGTATGTCTCTAGTTCAGTAATTAATTACACGATGAAAAGACTTTCTGATTTTCCAGTCTAGACCACAGACAACCCACATGTATCAGTAACCCACGTGTATCCCCCATGGGCAGCCCGGCTTCAGACCCGAGTCTCTCCTTCTGCCTCTGAGCGGAAGACTCGCCAGGTCCTCTGCCGAGGCCGCTCATGTATGAAAGGATGACTGAATTCCAACCCGAGGCGTTTTTCAGGAAGCTGAAGGCGTTCATCTGGGACAGCTCCCGGCTGGAGTACGAGGCGGCGCAGGACTGTGAGCTGGTGACGGCCGGCGAGCTGTTCGGGCGCTCTGGCTACGGCATCGGCCTCAAGAAAAACTCGCCGTGGGCGGACCGCGTCACGCTGGCCATCCTGGAGTTCCACGAGAGCGGCTACATGGAGGAGCTGGACAACAAGTGGATCCTGCAGGGCATGGACGACAAGTGTGACACCGACGACAAGGCTCCGGCCACGCTGGGCCTGAAGAACATGGCGGGCGTGTTTATCCTGGTGGCCGCCGGCATCGTGGGCGGCATCGGACTCATCATCATCGAAATCATCTACAAGAAACATCAAATCCGGAAACAAAAGCGCTTAGAGATTGCTCGCCACGCCGCCGACAAGTGGAGAGGGGCCGTTGAGGTAAGTCATGTGCGTACAGTAGCCTTTGCGACACGCGTGCGGCTCAGCCCCACTCGTGCCCAGTAGTCTTACGGCCAAACATGTCCCTTTGCTCTCCCATGTAATCACAGTCACTTTCCACCAGCGAGGAAATGAGTCCCTGTCCATTGCAGAAACGCAAGACCCTGCGAGCCTCCATGATGAACCAGAGAAGACTGAAGGCGAACGGCGTGAACGAGCCCTCGGTGATCTGCGCCAACGTGGAGAGCGGGTCCAGCGCGGGCGCCGTCTCGGCCTCCAGCGGGGGCCCGTCGGCGAGCGCCGTTTCCTCCGACTTACCTCGTGTGATTCCCCCGCCGCCCAGCGCTCCTCCCTTACCTCCTTCGCCTCCAGAACTGCCCCCAGATGTGCCTCCCGCACCGCCCGCTCCGCGCTGGGGCAACGACATCAGGCAACGCCACGTTTCCGCACAGGACGAAGGGCTCCCCCCTCCTCCTCCACCTCCTGCCGGCGTGGACACTATGCGGCTACATGCATCCTACAAGAACCTGTTCGGCCCTGACCCACCTGACTTGGTGGTGTGAGCGCCTGCTGCGGCCTCTGTATCAGAGGTGGTCAGGCTCAAAGGGACAAGTGGCCCTGGCGGGGAGGCCCACTGACTCCCCTCTTCATTACGTCCACTCAGCGGCGCCGCGGGCCAAGCCTCCCCGGGCCAAGCCTCCCCAGGCATCCAGCGCTGTCGCCGTCGGGCCTCCAGCCGGGCCGGGGAGGTACTTACTACGCTTCTCACTCGTCAACAACATTGTATAAAACCATGGACCTTTATAGCATGTTAACAGTGGGTCACAGAACCTTGACCACAATAACTTCAATTATTTAGTTTGGTAAAACACATTACAGCATTTATGCTTGCTCCTGGTTAGAAAGCAAACTATAATTTGAGTCAGGTAATCCACACAGACTTCCAATGATATATTAGGGAGATACTTGTAGTCCATTAAGGACTGGTAGACGCATCCTTCAGTCACCTTTAGGGGCCAGAGGACGCGGTTGTTGATCTGTTGTTGTCCTACAATCTCCCATACCAACACCAGGAGTGTGCTAACTGTGGAGCGTTAGTGTGGAGCCCCATCCAGTGTGAGGGAGAGGGGACTGTCCCCCTCATTCGCAAATGTGTGGGGTGGGGTCCTTTGCACCCCGTCATTCCACTAATGTGAGGTATGGGGCACTAGGAGTACCCTCATGCTGCCAGTGTGAGGGGCGAGTGGCAATGAGTGCCCCCTCATTCCGCCAGTGTGAGGGGATGACGTCAAGAAGCGCCCCTCATGCAACTCGCGTGGGGGGCCAACATAAAGAGGCACCCCCTCATGCCGCCAGTATGAGGGACGGCGCGAAGGAGTCCCCCTCACGCCGCCAGCATGAGGATCGGCGTCAAGGTGTCTCCCCTTACTCTCGCGTTATCCTTCT
>NW_028234433.1:28027786-28030286 GCF_977035675.1 Penaeus japonicus
AGTTAACGTTTAGATTACAAGCAGTACTTTCACTGTAATTGTGAGAGAGAGAAGGGCGTTGGAGAATGTAATGACGCCGATATTAAAATGCTAGAAATGAACTGATCGGCGCGAATCATGGAAGTGAACTCAGCCTCAGAAAGAGAGAGAGGAGGGAGCGAATAAGAAATCTGGGGAACAAGAACAAGAACAAGGACAAGGGGAACGAAAGATAGCTACTGAAGGAGGTGAGGGAGGGAAGGAGCCGAGGGGTAGGATGGAGGAGCTTCTCCTCGACTTCGCGAGGGATTATCCTGATGCAGGCGGAAGGGGCGTCTTCCTCCGCGCCCACGGCAGTTGCTCCTCTGCATGTACGTATGTATGTCACGTATCACGCATACAAATACACACATGCACATGCATATTATATATATATATATATATATATATATATATATATATATATATATATATATATATATATATATATTTACACTCACATATATGCATATACATATACATACATATATCCACACACATTCCCAAGCCGGCGACCGCCCCCGCCCAGGGCGTCGCGGCGCCCAGTCGGACCGATGACCTAAGGCGGCCGGCGCGCTCGCATGCGTCGAGATAAAGACACTCGAGCGCGAGATTTTATACCTTTTATACCCGGGCGCTCTCGATTGGGCCGAGATGACTCACGCCCGCCCGGAGTGGCCCCTGCCGAGACGCCTCGACCGATCTGCGACGCGGCCGCGCAGACGACCTTGCCGTATTTGGCACAGCAGCACTACGCGGATCCCGTGACGTCACTGATGACACACGGGCCATGACGTCACGCCCCTCCCGCTCTGACGTAATGGCGTCTCGGATTGCAACTCGACGTAGTCACGGTTGCTAAGTTGCGTTTACGAGTGCCATATTAGGTAATATTACAGGGCAGTGTTGCAGCGCCCTCGCGTCACGCGGCCCCGGGGAATGGGTGCAACGGATGCAGGATTTCTTAGGGCGTTGCAACCTCATTTGCGGGAAAATTAACTTATCAGGACGCCATTCCGTGACGTCACGTTGCGCGGGAAAAAATATATATATTGATCAGATTAAACCGTGCAAATATTATTTACCAAATAAAGGGATTAACTATATTTAGAAATATATAGAACAGTAAAATAGATAAGAGGGATACAGGGAAAGATACATTTCTGTTATATAATACGTGATGCTCGTCGGTGAAAATCGGAACAAAGAAGCAGCGCGAGTGAACAGCTGATGCGAAGTTCGTGAATGAAGTTCGTTATAAAGAGAAAAACAACTAACGAGAGAGGATTACATTGGAGGGAGAGAGAGAGAGAGAGAGAAGGGGGGGGGGAGAGAGATAGAGAGATAGAGAGGTAGAGAGAAAGAAAGATAGAGAGAAAGAGAGAATGAGAGAAAGAGAGATAGAGAGAAGGATAGAGAGAATGAGAGAAAGAGAGAATGAGAGAAAGAGAGAATGAGAGAAAGAGAGATAGAGAGATAGAGGGATAGAGAGAATGGGAGAAAGAGAGAATGAGAGAAGAGAAATAGAGAGATACAGAGATAAAGAGAAATAGAAAGAGAGAGGGAGATGGAGAGGGAGAGAGAAGGAGCAGATGAAGGGAAAAAACGAGAAAGAGAAAGAAAAGAGAAGAAGAAGAAGAAGAGAAAGAAAGGAAGAAGAAACAGAGGAAGAGAAAAGGAGGAAGAAGGAAAGGAAGAAGAAAGAAAGAGAAAGAGAAAGAAGGAGGAGGAGAAAGAAAAAGAAGAAAAGAAAGAAGGGGAAAGAAAGAGAAAGAGAAGGAAAAGGAGAAGAAGAAGAAAAGGAGGAGAAGGAGAAGGGGAAAGAGAAAGAAAAAGAGAATGAGAAGGAGACGGAGAATGAGAATGAGAAGGAAAAGGAGAAGGAGAAGGAGGAGAAAGAGAAAGGAAAAGAGAAGGAGAAAGAGAAGGAGAAGAGAGAGAAGGAAAGAAAGAGGAAGGAGAATGAGAATGAGAAGGAAAAGGAGAAGGAGAAGGAGGAGAAAGAGAAAGGAAAAGAGAAGGAGAAAGAGAAGGAGAAATAGAAGGAGAAAGAGAAGGAGAAGGAGAGATAAAAAAGGAGGAGGAGAAGGAGATGAAGAAAGAGAAAGAGAAGGAGAAGATAAGGAGAAGAAGAAGGATAAGGAGAGAATAAGAAGAGAAGGAGAAGGAGAAGGGGAATATAAAGAGAGGGAGAAGGAGATAATGAGAAAAGGCAGAAAGAGAAAGAGAAATAAACAGAGAAGGCCTAAGTGAAGGGAAAGCAAACAGACTTGGAAACTTAAAGGAAGGAAGTAAAGGAAGAATGAGGAGACGAGGAGACGGAGGAGAAGGAAGGGGATAGGAAAATGAGAGAAAGAAGGAGAGGAAGAAGAAGAAGAAGGGAAACAGACATACGAAGAAGGGAAAGAGACATACGAAGAAGGAAACGAGACATACGAAGAAGGAAAAGAGACGTAGAACGAGGAAAGGAGACATAGAAGAA
>NW_028234433.1:28032786-28035286 GCF_977035675.1 Penaeus japonicus
CTCTCTACGTGTGATTCCTGATGTGTTATTATCGAATGAAGATGATAATCATTTTGTTTACCTAGCAGTCATAATGCAGAACCCGTTTGAGTAAACACGTCAGGAGAGAAAGAGAGAGAGAGAGAGAGAGAGAGAGAGAGAGAGAGAGAGAGAGAGAGAGAGAGAGAGAGAGAGAGAGAGAGAGAGAGAGAGAGAGAGAGAGAGAGAGAGAGAGAGAGAGAGAGAGAGAGAGAGAGAGAGAGAGAGAGAGAGAGAGAGAGAGAGAGAGAGAGAGAGAGAGAGAGAGAGAGAGAGAGAGAGAGTCAGATAGATAGATAGATAGATAGACAGACAGATATATAAGTAGATAGATAGATAGACAGACATATAGAAATAAGATAAAGAGATAGATAAATAATGAGAGATAGAGATAGATATATA
Organism: Penaeus japonicus; assembly: GCF_977035675.1. Lineage (NCBI taxonomy): Eukaryota > Metazoa > Arthropoda > Malacostraca > Decapoda > Penaeidae > Penaeus > Penaeus japonicus. Next base: position 28,033,207 of record NW_028234433.1, read on the forward strand.
TATAGATTGAGATAGAGATAGATAGATAGATAGATAGATAGACAGATAGATAGAAAGATAAATAGATAGACCGATAGAGAGAGAGAGAGAGACGAAGAGAGAGAGAGAGAGAGAGAGAGGGACGTTATACGTAATCGAGAGGCGCCACAGTGTCCCTCTTCACTGCGCCTTCGTCACCGCATTTCCCTGCGATTCGTACTTTGCCGACGACGACCAACTGGAAACAAAGTCAAAATATATCCACGGACTGAAGGCTACTAATCATTTCTTTTCTTTTCTTTTTTTTTACAGTATTTGATATTTGTCAGAAGGGACTGATGATATGTACTTCAGACTTACAGCTTTGCATTTATGAATCTGAATACGTAATTTTGAATAAAAATGTTGAAAAATGTAAAAAGGTGATACTGCATACTCAGTTTTAAACAAATGAGATAAGAGTTACTAATACGGAAAATGAATGTACAAAAAGTAGACTCTTTGAAAATGCGTATTATAATGAGTAGAAAGATAATTGTACAGCCAAGTACCTATGTCATATATTCACGTAAATCAGTAAAGTGTGTAAGTGAAAACTAGAACAAAGGCATCGTGATTAACTTTCATAAATACGTAGATGTTGAGAAAAGCAAGTAAAGTTCTCCAAATATTTTGTCTTGGCTTCGGATTAAGCGCAGGACTTGTGTAATTATAACGTATGGTTGAGTTATACAATTCAGTGTTGTTTGCTAAACCAGTCAGTGAGATATATGCGTTCTTTCTTATCTAGATCAATTCGAGATGAACATGTACCTTATATTTATATCTTGATCTTATAAACTATAATATTGTCATAGACTGAGCCCTTATGCTACTTTAAAGACAGGGACTTCAACGCCCACAGAGTAATCAGAATTATAATTTCGCCTTTGCGTGTAAACTCACATGTGAACACTCACCTTGTCTGTCACACGACATGCTGGTGATGCGCGGAGGTGTGACAGATACAACACTTGCAGGAAATGTCAGCCTGTCGTGTCAGCTTCAAGCACTTTAATCGCGCCGACGTGGACTTTTTGATCGAAACGCAAAGAACTTGAAGGAAGGAGGAGCTGGAGGCCCGTGAATATCTCTCCTCTTGTGGCGACTTCTGTCTCTCTTGTAGTTCTTCGTCGTGAGATCGTCGTAGTGTCGCCCTGGTGCTTCGACGATGGAATCAACTTGCGTGTACGTAACACCCTCTCTGCGGACGTCCTGGCAGGAACATGATCCTTAGCCTGAAGATGCAGTGTGGGGGGAGTAACGATGCGGAGGTGCTGACCACAGGTCTCGGGAGTAGAAACTGGCGAGAAGACGCAGCATTGAGACCGAAAGGACTTCAGGCGATTCTTTATAATTCCCGGGGGGCAGAGGGGGGGGGAGGGAGTAGCATTTGGCGTGGCCAGTTGGTACACGACATGAACACGTATCTGTCTTCTTCGTGTGAATCGGAAGGGTCGTCGGGGGCGTCTTGAGCTCGCCTCGCCGTCCACATGGTTCACGAACGACTGGGTAAAGAAGCACCAAAATCAGCGAGAGAAATTATATCCACGGAGGTTACCTATGAATGAAGGCACGGGGCTGACTCCACAGGTTGGTCACCAAGAAGGAATTTCCTGTTCAACCGGCGGCGAGTGGCATAACCCCTGAGTGTTTTGAACGGAGGCGCCAGCTGATGGGAGTTTCATTTTCGGAGTGAACAAGCGCTTATAAAACGCAAAGTCTCGTCTTCCAGCAGCGCGAAGAACATTCTATGCAAAAGATAACACTAAGCAAGGCATTCCCTGTAGGCATTAGGAATCACTCGACAACATCTGCCTTCAACCACTCCAGAGTTTTTCAGCGCACGTGCTTCGGCGAACACTTCGAGAACACACTATAGCTCCTTGTTGGCTGAGGACGAGGCGGACACTGACGAGCGTGGCACCGCGGCAGGACTTTATAGGAGGCGGCGCGCGGGTTTTCCCTGGCCGACGGACTGGCATCGCGCCTCCTGTGGCCCAGCCCACCGCCCGCCGCCGCCGCCGCCGCCGCCGCCGCCACCCACGCCACGCCGCCGCCC
>NW_028234433.1:28060139-28062639 GCF_977035675.1 Penaeus japonicus
GCTCGTCTCATCCCTCACTCGGCACCTCACTGGGGCTTTTGGCTGGTGGTGGGGTGGGGTTGGTTCTTCGTGGCTTGGGCGGCGGGGGGGTGGCCCTCTCGCTCGTCGGGGGCCCCTCGCTCGGGGGTGCGGCATATATATATATATATATATATATATATATATATATATATATATATATATATATATATATATATATATGTATATATATATATACTTATATTTATTTATTTATATATTTATATATTCATATATATATATATATATATATATATATATATATATAGAGAGAGAGAGAGAGAGAGAGAGAGAGAGAGAGAAGAGAGATGTGTGTATTTGTGTGTGTGTGATTTTCATGTTTTTTTTTTTTTTTTTTTCCGATGGAGAATACTCACGTGAGAGAGAGGGAGCGGGGGATGTACAGAGTATATATGAGAGAGAGGGGGGTGCGGCGGATATATATATATATATATATATGTATATATATATATATATATATATATATGTATATATATTTATTTATATTTATATATATATGTATATATATACATATATATCTATATTTACATATATATGTATATATATACATACATACATATATATATATATATATATATATATATATATAACAAATCTATATATATATATATATATATATATCTATATAGTCCTCCCTCCTACTCTCTACATCCCCCGCTTTTGTTTCTGACTCCTGCACCCTTGCTAAGGAGGACTCATTGCACTTTGCATTCAACGCCGTGCAAGATAATCGCGAGAATACGCAATACGCCGCCCCCCCCCCCCTCGCACGAACTAAAAACGCCACCCCTCCCCGCTCACCCCCCTACACCCACCCCCCCCAGCCTCCCTCCCTGTGGGGCCCCCCCACAAAAGGTGTCCCCCCGGCCCACCCCCCAAACTACGGCAACGGTGACCCCCGTGGCCTCCCCACGTGCTTTTGGGTTGCCTTTTGCCGACCGAAAAATAGCCCCGATCATTTCTATTCCTCCATTCATATCCTCTGATCATTAATAATCATTCCTCAAAATCATTCTAACCATCTGTGTTCCCCACACCCCATCCCCAACAAGTACCCACGTGCCGCCATAGGAGAGTGTGCTTGCTTGCATGATAATGGGTTTCCTTGCATGATAACTTGATTTTTTTTATGGATGGTCATCGCTATGTTCCTGTTGCTGTGCTATTTTTAGAAAGTGGGGTTGGTAAAGTGAGAGAGAGAGAGAGAGAGAGAGAGAGAGAGAGAGAGAGAGAGAGAGAGAGAGAAGAGAAAGAGAAGAGAAGAGAGAGGGAGAGAGATAGAGAGAGAGAGAAAGAGAAGAGAGAGATAGAGAGAGAGAGAGAGAAGATAAGATAAGAGAGAGAGAGAGTTAATCAATCTCCGTGACAACAAGTAAATTAATTGCTTTGCATCGTAGCAGTCACGGCAAACTGTTTACATGAATGTTATATCTCTTATGTAGATGTCCATCCTAATGTTGTAAATAATTTTCTATATTTCTTATAAAAGCTTTCTCTGTATCTCTCTATCTCTCTCTGTCTCTTTCACTCTCTCTCTCTCTCTCTCTCTCTCTCTCTCTCTCTATCTATCTATCTACTGTATCTATCTCTCCATCCATCCCTTTCTCCCTTTATCTATTTCTTTTATTTCCTCTCTTCATTTTCCTCGCCTCACTCATACACCCACACGCCCCTTCCCCTCCCCTCCCCTCTCCTCCCCTACCCTACCCACGCCCTCCCCTTCCCTCCCCTACCCACGCCCATCCCCCTACCCACGCCCATCCCCCATCCCTCCCCTCCCCTCCCCTACCCTACCCAGCCCTAACCTAAAACTCCACGGCGCTCGGCCTCCCCCCCTCTTCTCTCCTCTCCAAAAACCCCACAGGTGGCACGGCCTCCCCTCTCCCCTCCTCACGCGCCCTCCGTTGCAGCCAACCCCCTCCCCAACGACCCTCCGCCCACATCAAGAACAACAATCCGGCGCGCCCTCCCCTCCGCCAAACGCCTCCGCCCACACACCGCACACACAAAAACCGATCCTACAAACCGCGCGCCCGCGCCACGCGCGCCCGCGCAAAAAAAACCGCCACATCCGCGCGCGCGCGGGATAACCGCGCGCGCACGGTCCGATCACATCCTGGGCTGCAGGATCCTCTTCCTCCTTCTTCGCTGCATCCTTGAGTGGATATCTCAGCAACAGGGAAACCGCCCGCTGCTTTTCTCCCTCTCGTCTCGTGGGCGGCGGGTCGACGCTGCTTCTCTCTGGCTGTGAAATCACGTGGAGGAGGGCGGCGGGAGGGCCATGGGGGTATCGGGGAGGGGTGGGGGTGGGGGGGTAGCAGTGAGGAAGGGTGTCAGCGTTTCTCTTCCTGTCTCTTTATCCATATATTGTGCGCTGGGCTCTTCCTCACTTATTTTCCCTTTTCTCATATCTCTTTTCTTCTTTCTTCTTTCTCTGTTATCTCTTAAACGCTTTCTTTAT
>NW_028234433.1:28070139-28077639 GCF_977035675.1 Penaeus japonicus
AGAGAGAGAGTGAGACCTGAGGAGAGAGAGAGCGATAGGAGATAGAGAGAGAGAGAGAGAGAGAAGATATGTACAACCATAACTCACTCTCCTCACTCTCTCTCTCACTCATCTCTCTCGCTCTCTCTCTATATATATATATATATATATATATATATATATATATATATATATATATATATACATAAGAGAAAGAGATTTGGGCATTTGCGATTTGATTGTTTGTGTTTGTTTTGCTATGAGTGCGTGTAAGGTAGGACGAGGGTCGCGGGCGTGAACGTGAGCGCGGGCGGGGGCGGGGGCGGCCGGAGCTTAGTTGAACAAGGCCATCGCAGCTGGCCTTGGGTTAGGTTAGGTCTCTCTCTCTCTCTCTCTCTCTCTCTCTCTCTCTCTCTCTCTCTCTCTCTCTCTCTCTCTCTCTCTCTCTCTCTCTCTCTCTCTCTCTCTCTCTCTCTCTCTCTCTCTTTCTCTATCTATCTATCTATCTATCTTTCTTTCTTTCTTTCTTTTCCCTCTCGTCTCTCTCTCTCCCTCCCTCCCTCCCTCCCTCCCTCCCTCCCTCCCTCCCATCCCCTCCTCTCCCCTCTCGGTCGGGTCAATCATCCATCTCTCATCCACTCTCATCTCTCCCTCTCTCTCCTCTCTACCTCCCTCCCTCCCTCTCTCTCTCTCTCACTCCTGCCGTCTCGCCGTCGTCTCATCTCTCTCTCTCTCGTCACCGTCCCTCCCTCCCTCCCTCCCTCCCTCTCTCTATCTCTCTCTATCTATCTAGTCTATCTCACTCTATCTCTCTGTCTCTTCTCTCTCTCTCTCTCTCTCTCTCTCTCTCTCTCTCTCTCTCTCTCTCTCTCTCTCTCTCTCTCTCTCTATCTCTCTCTCTTTCTCTATCTATCTAACTATCTATCCTTCTCTCTCTATCTCTCTCTCTCTTCCTTTCTTTCTTTCTTTTCCCCCTCGTCTCTCTCTCTCCCTCCCTCATTCTCTCTCTCTCTCTCTCTCTCTCTCTCTCTCTCTCTCTCTTTCTCTCTCTCTCTTCTCTCCTCCTCTCCTCTTCTCTCCTCTCTCCTCCTCTCCTCTCTCTCTTCCTCTCTCTCTATCTCACTCTCTCTATCTCCTCCATCTGATTCTCTCTCTCTCTCCATCTCATCTCTCTTCCTTCCTCGTCTCGTCTCTCTCTCTCTCTCATCTCATTCTCTCGTCTCTCTCGTCTCTCTCCCTTCCCTCCCTCTCCTCCTCTCTCCTCTCCTCTCTCTATCTCTCTCTATCTCTCTCTCTATCTCTCTCTCTCTATCTCTCTGTCTCTTTCTCTCTCTCTCTCTCTTTCTCTCTCCCTCCCTCTCTCTATCTCTCTCTATCTATCTATCTCTCTCTCTATCTCTATCTCTCTCTCTCTTTCTCTCTCTCTCTTTCTCTCTCTCTCTCCCTCTCCCTCTCCGTTTTCCGTTCATCTCACCCATAATCAATCCATCAAAGTGTTGCCAAAAGGTGTGATTTTGCAAGCGTCCTTGTGGTATCAAAATCCATGCAATTCACATGACATATACGGTTTCTGTTATCTTACCTCTAAAGATATGCTGCGCCTTTTATTGCATGAAAATGAGAATAGATTTTTATAGTGTGTAATACGACTCTGGAAGGAGAAGTTTCATATTTGTTCAAACTTCTCTTCTTTTTTTAAGATAATACGAGTTTTGGAAATGTTCTAAACATCCTTTTAACTAAATTTTACGAAAGAGAACCAAAAAGTTATCACTTAATTAAAACATCACTGAATCTTACCACACTTAATAACTAATAACAACGAAACATTTTGAAAGGATCATGTTTGAAATCACGTCCAAAATCACAAGACAAAAATTCGAACGGACGATTGACGAAGGATCCTTGGTATAAACGGAGTCCTGACACGCGCTAGAGAGGCAGAAATATTCCAACAATGGACAAGCTAAACCGCCCCCGCACGCCCATGCACTCACGTGAGACCCGCATTCCTCCGCCCACACTGGCGGGGTCTCGATCAGCTGATCAGAGGCCGAGCATTCTTTTGTTTGCTTTGCTTTGCTTCCTGCTCGTCGTCATCTGCTCGTCATCTGCTCGTCGTCTGCTCGTCATCTGCTCGTCATCTGCTCGTCGTCATCTGCTCGTCATCTGCTCGTCGTCTGCTCGTCATCTGCTCGTCATCTGCTCGTCGTCATCTGCTCGTCATCTGCTCGTCGTCTGCTCGTCATCTGCTCGTCGTCTGCTCGTCATCTGCTCGTCATCTGCTCGTCATCTGCTCGTCATCTGCTCGTCATCATCTCGTCATCTGCTCGTCATCTACGCGGTCGTATTTTACGCATTGTTCAGGAAACTGTGATATCATGGGACGCAACATTTGGCTTCTGTGGGACACTTCGGGGGCGGCGCTCGGCTCTCCCCTCCGCCCTCTGCCTCCTCCTTCGCCTTCCCCTTCTCCTCCTCCTGTTCCTCCTTCCTTTTTCGTCCTCAACTTCTTCTTTTGCTCCCCATTCTCATCGATGCCATTAGCATTGGCTTCAACTTCTTTTTTCTGTCATTGTTGTTGTTGTTATGTTGTTGTTGTTGATGATGCTACTGTTACTGTTGTTGTTTTTCTTCTCCTCCCCCTCCCCCCTCCTCCCTCTACCCCTCCCTCCTCCTCCCTCCCTCCCCTCCCTCTCTCCCTCCTCCCTCCCTCCCTCCTCCCCTCCCTCCCTCCTCCCTCCCTCCCCCCTCCCTCCTCCCTCCTTCCCTCCCTCCTCCTCCTCCCTCCCTCCCCCCCTTCCCTCCCTCCCCTCCCCTCCCGTCCTGCCCCCTCCCCCCGTCCCTCCCCGTCCTTCAGCACATTCCAGAGTTTCTTTACATTAATCCTCCCAAGGCCGGTCGTTCCTTCAGAATCACGCCTGGAACGGAACTTTGAAGCTACGCGGAGGAAATGACTCCAAAAGGCCGACATTTCGTGTGATTGTTATGCTCAGTTTGTGTGTCTGTGTGTGTGATAGAGAGAAGGGCAGAGGGAGAGGGGGAAGGGGAAGGAGAGGGAGAGGGGGAGGGCGAGGAGAGGGAGAGGGAGAAGGAGAACAAGAGGGAGAAGGGGAAGGAGAGGGAGAAGGGGAAGGGAGAGGGGGAAGGGGGAGGGGAAGGGGAAGGAGAGGGAGAAGGAGAAGGTGAAGGAGAGGGAGAAGGAGAGGGAGAAGGGGAAGGAGAAAGAGAAGGAGAAGGAGAGGGAGAGGGAGAGGGGGAAGGAGAAGGAGAAGGAAAGGGAGAAGGGGAAGGAGAGGGAGAGGGAGAAGGGGAGGGAGAAGGGGAAGGGGAAGGAGAAGGGGAAGGAGAAGGAGAGGGAGAGGGAGAAGGAGAAGGGGAAGGAAAGAAGGGCAGAGGGAGAGGGGGAAGGGGAAGGAGAAGGAGAGGGGGAAGGGGAAGGAGAAGGGGGAGGGGAAGGAGAGGGGAGGGGGAAGGAAATGGAGGGGGAAGGAGAGAGAGAGAGATCGTGAGAGAGAGAGTGAGAGAGAGAGAGACGGGGGATGGTGGAGGGAGAGTATGTGTGTGTGAGAGAGAGAGAGAGCGTGTGCTTATGTGTGTGTGTGTGAATGAGTGACTGGGTGACTGAATGACCTACTGACTGAGTAACCGAGTGAATGAGTGAGTGGGCGGATGGATGAGTGAATGAGTGAGTGAGTGAGTGTGCGTATGTGCGTCCGTCCCAGCGAGTCCCCGCCCCATCCCTCCTGCCTCAAGACGGCTCAAAGCACACTCCCTGCTGCCGCTGCCCGGACCTGCTGGCGCCTGCTACCTCAGGGTTGCCAGCGTGTGCCCAGGTGATGTAGCAGCAGCGTTGCCAGCGCCGCCAGGTATCGCAGTACGGACAGCATTGCATCCGGGAGCCAGAGAGAGAGAGAGAAAGAAAGAGAGAGAGAGAGAGAGAGAGAGGGGGGGGGGGGGGGGGAAGGAGAGAGAGAGAGAGAGAGAGAGAGAGAGAGAGAGAGAGAGAGAGAGAGAGAGAGAGAGAGAGAGAGAGAGAGAGAGAGAGAGAGAGAGAAAGAAAGAAAGAAAGAAAGAGAGAGAGAAACAGAATGCTATTCATAGTTTTCGACTGTTTCCGAGCAATCGCAGTATAGCCTAGCTTTCTTATTCTTCCGTATATGCGCATTCGATACTCTCTGTGCAACAATAGCGATACTTGGCGTCCTAATGATTGCCTAACACTGGTCTGCGAGGCAAGAGGTTAGGTAATCACCAACTTACCTTACCTGCATCGTGTAACAGGGCGAAGTTACACAACAAAGAACGCTAACAATACGAGGTCATTTTGTTACTCCGTGTAAAAAGAAGTTGACACAAACCAAACATAAACATTACACGGTATTTTATCCATATGTCCACTTCCCCAAGATGGACAGAAAATGAATAATCGGGAGAAGGACAAATATAAGGAAAACTATCAACAAATGTGTCTAATCAATAAAAAAAGACATTAACATGCATATCAAAAATCGATTAATAAAACTGTAATTACAATAAACAACTAAAGACAACAACAACAGAGATGCAAATGATGTGAAAATTGAAAAAAATAGGATTTCATCGGTAGGCCTACCCACGAACACGTTAAAAAAGTTAGTACTTCTGCAGGTAATTACATTATAAGTTCCTACATCCGAAACAGAAGATAAACAAATACAAAAAGAATAAAGGAGAACATCAAAACATAGAAAATAATAAAAACGGGAAATAGTTCACGTAAATGTAACGAGATAAGAATCCTAGAAGGAAAAACTAATGTGAATCGGCCAAGTGGGTGATGGTGTGTGGGCGTTGATAGTTTGTGTGTGTGTGTGTGTGCGCACGCGCGCGCGCTGAGAGTGGGAGTTGGAGGCGATATAGACAGTGTACTTTCGTATTGCACTATCAGAACATATTACCTCACATCTTCCAAATATATATATATATATATATATATATATATATATATATATATATATATATATATATATATATATACATATATATATATATATATATATAACCAGATATTTCAACACACAGACACGCAGAGACAGATACACATAAACAAACTCACACCCTCGGACACACACTCACACACGCACGCACGCACGCACGCACAAGAGCAGGTGACAGATGCCGGCGTGTCCTTGTCCCACCCTGCACCGGCCGCCGCGTCCTTGGCTGCTGCATAGTTCGCATACCGACCAGCAGGATCATGAGGCTCCTCCGGGCGAAGCAGCAGCAGCAGGAACACTATTCCTCCCGCTCTCCTCCCCCCCCTTTCTTCTCCTCTCACTCCCTCCTCCTTCTCCTCTCACTTCTACACCTCCTTCTCCTCTCACTCCTACCTCTCCCTCTCCTCTCACTCCTACCCCTTTCTTCTCCTCTCCCTTTTCCCTTTCCTTCTCCTCTCACTCCTACCCCTTTCTTCTCCTCTCCCTTCCCCCCTCCTTCTCCTCTCACTCCTACCCCTCCTTCTCCTCTCCCTTTTCCCTCTCCTTCTCCTCTCCCTCCCCCCCTCTTTCTCCTCTCACTCTCCCCCTCCTTCTCCTCTCCCTCCCCTTCTCCTTCTCCTCTCACTCCTACCCCTCCTTTTCCTTCTCCTCTCCCTCCTACACCTCCTTCTCCTCTCCCTCCCCCCCTCCTTCTCCTCTCCCTCCTCTCCCTCCTTCTCCTTCTCCTCTCCCTCCTCCTTCTCCTCTCCCTCCTACCCCTTCTTCTCCTCTCACTCCTACCCCTTCTCCTTCTCCTCTCCCTTACCCCCTCTTTCTCCTCTCCCTCCCCCCCTTCTTCTCTTCTCACTCCTATCCCTCCTTCTCCTCTCACTCCTACTCCTCCTTCTCCTCTCCCTTACCCCCTCCTTCTCCTCTCCCTCCTACCCCTCCTTCTCCTCCCCCCCTCCTTCTCCTCTCCCTCCCCCCCTCCTTCTCTCCCTCCCCCCTCCTTCTCTCCCTCCCCCTTCCTTCTCCTCTCACTCCTCCCCCTCCTTCTCATCTCCCTCCCCCCTTCCCTCCACGTCCCTCGTTCCATTAGAACACTTTTTCCTCGTAGGCTCTTCCCCCTCCCTTCCCCCCTTTTCTGTTTTCTTCCCTTATCTAACCCCCCATCTCTTTCCCCTTCCCTACCTCGCCCTTTCTCTGTTTCCCCTCCCTCATTTTCTCTCCTCCCTCATTCTTCTTTCTTTTCCCTCCCTCACTCTTCTCTGTTTCCCCTCCTCCACTGTCCCTCTTTCCCTTATTATCCTTCCTCTCTCTCCCTTTCCCTCTTTCTACCTCTCCCTCCACCCCCCGCCTCCTTCCCCTCCCCAGCCTCTCTCCCTTTCTTTTCTTCTTCTTCTACTCGTCTGATAAATCTCTCATAAAAACGAGTTTATCGGAAGGGCGTATGATTGAGAGATCAACTTTATCAATCGTTAACTCTCTCCACACTCCCCCTCCCCCCCTTTCCCCCTTCCTCTCCTCCTCCCTCTTTTACTGTCGACTCCCCCTTCCTCCCCTCTCCCCTCTTCCTAACCCTTTCTCCTCCATGTACCCCCTTCCCCCCATCCTCTCCCTTCTCCCTTCTAATCGTCTCCCTCTCTCCTTCCCCTCCTACCGCTAACACCCCTTCCTTCCCCCTTCCCCTCCCCTCTACCACACACTCACCTCCTCCCCCCCAAACACCCCCTCTTCCCCCCAAACACCCCCTCCTCCCCCCCCAAACACCCCCTCCTCCTCCCCAAACACCCTCTCCTCCCCCCAACACCCTCTCCTCCCCCCCAAACACCCCCTCTTCCCCCCCAAACACCCCACCTCCTCCCCCCCAAACACCCCCTCCTCCTCTCCTCCCCAACACCCCCTCCTCCTCCTCCCCTCCGCCTTCTCTAGGACTCCCACCCCTCCCCCTTCCCCCTCCCCCCTTCCTTCCTCCGGCCTGTCATCCCGAGGGGGGGTCCTGAGCTCCGAGGGCCTGTTTGGCGTCCCAGGATCGGACAAGGATACCTGGCGTGTCTTTTTCTCCCCGAGTCTTAACTGTTCCATTTATAGTCTGTTATATTGGTCAAGGTAACAGTAACGATAACAATGCAAGTGTCTGAAGTGCGGTTCATATTCCCTTACTGGAGGTTATGGCGTTATTAGTAGTATTGTTGTTATTATTATTATTATTATTATTATCATTATCATCATCATTATTGCCATTATTATTGTCTTCATTACTATCAATATCATTATGATCATGATTATTGTTATCCTCATTATCATCATCATTTGTGTATTTATTTCTATTACTATTATTCATCATTCGTATATTGATCATTCATATTGCTGTAATAACAAATAAGCGATATATGCCTTGAAATAATTGCATAGTGCAATTTCGAAGATATTTTTGCAACAGAACTCTGTTTCTGAATGCCGAAAATACATCAAATCTGTTTGACAATCAGATCTGACAGTAAACAAAGCAAGAGGAAGACACACAGAATACTGAGGAACCCAAATCACTCCTTCGCGAGCC
>NW_028234433.1:28100139-28110139 GCF_977035675.1 Penaeus japonicus
ACAATACCACAAACCCACACACCACACACACACAAACCCACCCAACCACACACACACAACCACACACACAACCACAAACACACACACCATCACACAAACAACACACAAACACAACACAAACCCACACAACAACACACACAACACACACCACAACACACACACACCAACTACACACCCACCACAACCACACACAACACACACACAACAACACACACACACCCACACCATACACACAACACACACAACCCCACACACACAACCAGCCCACCACACACACACACACAACAACACACACACCACACAACACACCCACACACACACACAACCACAACACCCAACACACCACACACCCCCAAAACACACACACAACCACAACACCAACACACCCACCCCACACACCACACACAACACACCAAACCACACACACACACACAACACAACAACCCACCAAAACAACACCACCCCCCACCAACAACCACACACACAAACCCACACACACAACCCACCACAACACACACCACACCACAACCCACACACCCCACACCACACCACACCCACCCACCCACACCCACCACCCCACAACCCCCCACCCACCCCCCCACCACCCCACACCACACCCACACACACACACACACACCCCCCCCACCACAACACACCCCCCCCCCCCCCCCCCCCCCCCCCCCCCCCCCCCCCCCCCCCCCCCCCCCCCCCCCCCCCCCCCACCCCCCCCCCCCCCCACATCCCCCCCCCCCACCCCCCCCCCCCCCCCCCCCCCCCCCCCCCCCCCCCCCCCCCCCCCCCCCCCCCCCCCACCCCCCCCCACCCCCACCCCCCCCCCCCACCCCCACCCCCCCACCCCCCCCCCCCCCCCCCCCCCCCCCCCCCCCCCCCCACCCCCCCCCCCCCCCCCACCCCCCCCCCCCCCCCCCCCCCCCCCCCCCCCCCCCCCCCCCCCCCCCCCCCCCCCCCCCCCCCCCCCCCCCCCCCCCCCCCACCCCCCCCCCCCCCACCCCCCCCCCCCCCACAACACCCAAAAAACAAAACACAACACCCAAACAACACAAACCACCAAACACACCACAAACCCACCACCAACACACAACACAACAAAACACACCCACACACCAACAAACACACACACCCCACACAAACCACACAAAAACACAAAAACACAAACCAACCACACACACAACACACAACACACACAACACACAACCCACAAAACACAAAAACAAACACACACACACAACAACCAACACCACACACAAACCAAACACAACCACACCCAAACAACAACAAACAAAACAACCAACAAACACACCAAACACCACAAAAAACACAAAAACCAAAAAACACAAAACAAACAAAAAACCCCAAAACAAAACCAACCCACACACAACACCCACACACCAAAACACAAACACACACACACACACACCATCAACACCACAACAACACACAACACCCACACAAAACCCCCCCACAACCACCCCCACCACACCCCCCCCCCCCCCACCCACCAACCACCCCACACACACACACAACACAAACCAAAAAAACAAAAACAACACACCAACACCACACACACACACAACACACCACAACAAACCCACCACACAACACCACACAACCACAAACAACCACAACACACACAACACACACACCACACCCCACAAACCACAACACAACAACAACCCACAAACCACAAACCAACACAAAAACACACACACAAAATCACACCCACACACACACACAACACCACAAAAACCACACAACACACACACACACAAACAACCACACAACAACAACCACACCACAAACAACCACACAACCACCAACACACACACCCACACCACACACACACACAACACCACACCACCAACACACAACACACAAACAACAACACACACACAACACACAACACACAAATACCACACAACAACACCAAACACCAACACACCACCCACAACACCACCACACAACACACAACACCACACACACCAAAACACCACACACACACAAACACACAACCACACACCACACCCCCACCCACAACAACACCACACACACCCACACACCACACAAACACAACACAAACACCAACACCAACACCCACACCACCACCCAACACACACAACACACAACACCCACACACACCACACCACAAACACACAACACACAACAACAACACACAAACACCCACATCCACACAAAACACACACACAAACACACACACACAACACACACCACACACACACACCACACAAACCCACAACCCACACACACACCACACCCACACACACACAACACACACAACCCCACAACACCAAAACACAACCACCCACAACAAACACACCACACACCACCCAACCAACACACACACCACACAACACACCACACCACACAACACCACCAAACCACCACACAACACACACCACACACAAACAACACACACACCCACACACAACACACCCACACCACAACCACACACACACACACAAACACCACCACAACAACACACAAACACCACACCACACAACAACACAACACACCAACAACACAAACCCCCCACACCAACACAAACACACACCACACAACCAACACCCACAACACACACACACAAACACACACACAACACCCACACACAAACACAACCCAACACCCACCCACACCCACACACACACAACACACCACACAACAACAACCACCCCAAACACCACCATCACACAACCCCACACACACCACACACAACCCACACACAACACAACACCACACCCACACACACAACACCCCACACACACACACACAACACACACACACCACAACAACAAACACACCACCACACACACACCACACCCACACACACACACACACACACAAACACCCACACACAAACACAAACACCTACACACACACACACCACACACAACACACACAACACAACACCACACCAACACCACCACACCCCCCACAACACAACCAACCCACCACACACCCACACACACGCACACACACACACCCAACACACACACCAACCCCCACCCACACACACCCCCAAAACCCCCACCCACACCTACACACCCACACCCCCCCACACACCCACCCACACCCCCACACCCACCCACACACCCACACACACACCCCCCCACCCACCCAACCAACACACAACAAACACACCACCCACACACACCCACACACACCACCCACACACACACACACACACAACCACCACACACACACCCAACCACACAACACACCCAACACACAAACAACACAACCACACACACACTCCACACACCACACACAACCGTTCGAATTATTAGGCCTAAATCAATTAAATGGCTGGCACAATACTGTGCCGTCCGGCCACTGGGCTTTTGAATGAGCGGTACAGTACTGTACCACCCGTCCAGAGAGGGTTAATGTAAATGCAGATCATGACAGAAGTTAAAGAGAATATTTGTATCAGTAGTAATTTCTTTTTATTTTTGTCATAGTGCATTACATAAGTAGTGACAGGCTATGGATGAATATGAACACTAATTTCTTTCTTTCGTTACAGTTACAGAATGTTACAGAAATCGTCAAAAGATGTGGAGCCAAGGTGCTTGAGACTGCTGCTGCTTCTCCCGAAAACTCTGCTTGCTGCTTTGTCATTCCAGGTGGACAGGCAAGTTGATAGGGAGAGGAGTCTTTTGTACTGTATTTGCTTTTGAACCTTTAGTTGTGGGGAAAGAAAAGAAGGAAAATGGTCATGCTTAACCCATTGCGTACGGGTGTCATGACATACATGACGTAGGAGCTTTGGCCTGACGACGGGCGTCATGACGTACACGACGTTCGGGGATTTTGGATCACTGTGCTATTTTATTTTGCTATGAAAAAGGAATGAGTGATGATGGCTACTGCAGTCCTAATTACTATAATTACCGTAATATCGTGCAAGCTTAACGTCCAAAACCTAGATGGCACCACTTTTTTCTAGCACCAGCAGGTGAGAGAGCCTTGAATGGCACCCATCCACGGTCTCTAGCATGCACTGTCTCTATAGAGCGATGGCACACACTAAGTTGATGAACCCTTGCTCTAAAGTACCGCCGATGAAGGATGTGCAGGCAGAACGAGAAGAGGAAGGTGACTCAATCCATACCCAGTGTCTAAAATGTGCTCCTGTCTTTCACTGTGGCACTCACAGTCACAAGCACAGGTTTCATTCCTCTTCCCTACCTCTTCTTGTTATCTTTATTGTAGGTGGTTATATGTTTCGTATTCGTTCATGACAGCACAAAAATACGAAAAAATAAAGTTGGCCCCCCCTTTTGTCCTCCCATAAAACAGAAATACTTCTATCACATTGATATAAAGATAATATGAGGCTAATATGGAGTAACATAATACTACAATTTTAGTCAACTGCAGCACTGATAGAGCCTGTCAATGCACATTTAAGTCTCAAAACTCAATAAAACACACAAAAAAATAAGACACAAAAACCGCTCTAGTTTTACAATGAATGACTGAAAGAGATTTGGATGCTTCAAATTATATTGCTTCAAGTGGTCTCTCTCTAAAATAAAACCTATCCTGGAGGCTGGGCAAGCAAATTTATCTCCGTCTGCAATGGGTTAATGATGATTTTTGTTGCTTTATTGTGGGAAAGTATGCATTGTAGAGAGATAAGAAAATCCAATATTGAAATGGAAATTATGAAGAGCCAATAGAATTACTCCACTTGACTAAAATCCTCGTTACAGAAGTACATGACCCGCAAACTCGCGTCTTCGTGGGAGTCGCTAGCAGAGAAGGATTACCAGCTCAAAGGACCTTCTGTCTTTACCGTGAGGGAAGACATGAGCCTCCAGGGGCCTCTTGCCAAGAAGATCAATAACTCAAGTCAAAGTCAGTTGATAGAGGGACTTGGTGCGCGTGCAGGGGATGCTGTTGTCCTCGCTGTTGGAAGCACTTCATCTGTGGTTAGTGGACGAGCAGAATTTAGTAAGATGCTGTCGCTCTCATGTAGCAGTCTTCAGCCACTGGTAGAAGTTTCTCGTGTGTAATATTTTCCTAATGGTAAGTGTCATTCATATTTAGAAGCATTGAATTTGGTAGGTCATTATAGGTGAGTTCCTTGCAATTGATCAAGGCAAACTTTGTTTTTGATTTTGGAGGGGTGGGGGGATGATGATTTTCAAGTTTTATTATTAAACATGAATCTAACTTCTTTTCTTTAGCAATCTCTACTTGGCAAGCTTCGCCTCTTGTCAGCAAACACTTTAGAGGAAGCGGGCGTTGTTGTGAGAAATCCCTCTGAATTCAAGTTCCTGTGGGTAGTCGACTTCCCCCTCTTTGAGATGGATGAAGACGGAAGAAAATTAGTCTCAGTCCACCACCCCTTCACATTGCCCAAAGAAGAGGATACTCATTACCTGCATACAGACCCAATAAAGGCATGTTGAAATTCGTTTTTTCTTGTGACTACAGGGATTAGAAAGTTTGGGATGAATGATATATTTGGAGAGATTTGAAAACTTCTAAAGAAAAGATGAATATCTTGAATGTCTGAGATACAGAGAACATTTAGTTAAATATAAAGATAATGATTATATAAAGGACGTTTTTCTCCTCCTGATAGGCAAGGTCCCAGCACTACGACCTTGTGTTGAATGGTTGCGAGATTGGTGGGGGGTCCATGAGAATCTACGAGCCGTCAATGCAACAACATGTCTTGGAGAATATCTTGGGAATTGATGCCTCAAGTCTTGGCTTCTTTAATGAAGCACTGCAGTCTGGAGCTCCACCCCACGGAGGCATTGCACTTGGTAGGTTGGTGCCAGAAAGTGGGATTTGAGGTGGTAAAGCAGCTTCAAAGAAATAGAAATGGCCATTGTTTGAGACAAGTATTTTACTTCAATATTGACTTGGATTCCATTACAATTTTAGCATCAGAATTGTTAAATCATAAATTATCAAAGCATAAGTACTGGAATTGATTATCTTTGGAAATTAAAATAAGAAAACAAAGTTATTAAATAGTCTAACATAAGCATTATTAGAATTCAAGGAATCAGAGGTTTACATGACATATATCTATCTTCTCTCTCTCTCTCTCCAGGATTCGACCGACTCATCGCAGAGCTGTGCGGAGCAAAGAGCATACGAGACGTGATAGCTTTCCCCAAGAGCATTGAAGGAAGATGCTACATGTCAGGTGCCCCGGGAAGTGTGACAACTCAGGAAATGGACCTCTACCACATAAGGATCAAGGAGAGCGAGGAGAAGAGATCTTGAGGCGAGGAATCTTTTGAATCCGACATTCTGGGAGTTATACTTTTTCTCTCTTTCAGACAATCTTTGTGTTGAATGTGTTTGGGGAATTGGATTTGGAATTTAATTTGTCATAAAAAGTTGATGTATTGTGTACAGAGAACTTATTGGATGATACAAGATGTTTTCTTTTTGCTTTAAATAATTTAAATTATGAGTTGGATAAATTTCAGTAAAATGGATTATTATCATCAGTTTGCATAATGGAGTCCAGACCTCAGACTGTAGTAGTTTTTTTTTATTGGTTAGAAATTTCTATTTTGTATTTTGTATTTACAGTAGTTGTATATTTGATTTTTTGTAAATAAAGTGTACAGTTGTTTCCATAGTTTATCAAAAATCTCCAAAATAGTCAACTCTTCTTCCAAATAAAAATGAATATATAGGTTCTAATATACTACAAATGTCTTCAGGAAGTCTTATCGAACTTCAAATCCAAATACTTTAAATGTTTTGAAATTTTGCTAATCAATTTAAAAGAAAATCTCTGAATAATTTAAGCAGAGTTTGTTTTATGTACAGATTACAGTTAGGTGTAACTAGGACAAATCTGCCATTGTGGACATCATGACATCATGCTTCCACACAACCACTGGCATCAACCAGTGACTTTATGCGTCAACTATAGTATATTACTATTTACAGCCAGAGTGGTCACCACAGCAATCTCTTCATTCAAACCTACACCATGTTTTGCTATCCATGGCAAGTCACAAAAAGTTATTTGCCACAAGGGATCCAATAAAAACACCGGTTAATCAACAGTATCTCCTGTAGACGGCACAATAACAAGAAGACCACAGTGGTAGGTGAAAAGTTAGAGCCTCAAATAGGCCTAATCCTCTTCTTCAGTCTACATCTATGTTCATGTGTGCTTCTCTCGGAATCCAGAGTACCATCACGTTTTCAATGTCTTCAGCTTTACGTGATAACTACACCAAGATGGAGTCCCTCCAAGTAATGTTTATATTATCTGGATATATTCATGGAAAATTCACTGCAATAAAGTATCTAATAATTCTTACTAAATACATGCTTCAAATCATCTTGAAGGATACTGTTGGAGGAAAGAGAAGACAGTTTGTTTGATATAAACAAACCATATATAAAATTACCTAATGCAAACACAAACTAGCATCTGTTGTAGTTACCAAGGCTATATTCTAGGACACAGCTTCCATTTAATTTTATCCGTCCAATGGAAATTTTCTTCCCGTTCCTTAGGTAGTAAATATGAGTATAATATGTATATTAAACATCAATGCCAATTCACATTTATAATGAATCTGTGAAAGCAATCTTCCAGGCAGATCACACAATGAAACATTAAACTCCTCCCTATTTGTGTAAATATCACAAGACATCAATGAATTGAAGTTCGGAAGCCAAGAAAACCGAAAGGAATAAATGAATTCCAGGTAGACACACTGACAAAAATACAGACTGTTGAGATATATCAAACATTAGAGCAGTATAAAGTCTTTAATATATAAAACTATAAAATCACAAACATCTATAAACGTGAAAATACAAACAAACATAACATACCTTAAACAATAAATTAACATTTCAATATCTGAATATTTGACTACAAAATCCACCATAATATGTACAAAAATATTTATTTGCTGATATCAGGCTATTAGACATATAAGTTACCTGGTTCTAACTATTTTGGTTGTGGGGTTCCATCAACTAGCTTCAATTAACTGGGTTCTATGTACAGGCTTCTGGGGTCTACTTATGGGTTTTAGATACTGGTTGCCTGCTTCCAGATACTGGTTGCTTGCTTCCAGATACTGGTTGCCTGCTTCCAGATACTGGTTGCCTGCTTCCAGATACTGGTTGCCTGCTTCCAGATACTGGTTGCCTGCTTCCAGATACTGGTTGCCTGCTTCCAGATACTGGTTGTTGGGTCCCCGATACTTTTTTTGGGGGTCCTTGTACTGGGTGTTGGGATCCAGATACTGGTTGCTTGGTTGTGTTCACAGGTTGTTGGGGTCTATTTATTGCCTTTTTGGGTCCAGAATCTGTTTTAGGGGGTCCATGTAGAGGTTGTTGGGGTCTAGATCCTGGTCGTTGGGTTCCAGATGATGGCTGTTGGGGTCCAGATTTTGTTTTTTGGGGTCCAGACATTGGTTGTTGAGTTTCACATAATGGTTGTAGGGCTATACTCTCTCCCTGTTGTGTTTCAGATGAGGACTCTGGTTCTTCGGTTCCAAATCCCGGTTCTTTTGTTCCGGATGCTGGTTCTTCGGTTACAGATCCTGGTTCTTCGGATCCGGATCCTGGTTCTTCGGATCCGTAGCCTGGTTGTTCGGATCCGTAGCCTGGTTGTTCGGATCCGTAGCCTGGTTGTTCGGATCCGTAGCCTGGTTGTTCGGATCCGTAGCCTGGTTGTTCGGATCCGTAGCCTGGTTGTTCGGTTCCGTAGCCTGGTTGTTCGGTTCCGTAGCCTGGTTGTTCGGTTCCGTAGCCTGGTTGTTTGGTTCCGTAGCCTGGTTGTTCGAATCTGTAGCCTGGTTGTTCGAATCTGTAGCCTGGTTGTTCGGTTCCGTAGCCTGGTTGTTCGGTTCCGTAGCCTGGTTGTTTGGATCCGTAGCCTGGTTGTTCAATTATAGATCCTAATTGTTCAGTCCCATATACTGGTTGTTCAGTTCCAGACCCTGGTGGTTTAGTTCCAGATCCTGGTTCTTTAGTTCCAGATCCTGGTTGTTCAGTTCCAGATCCTGGTTGTTCAGTTCCAGATCCTGGTTGTAGCATTCCAGATTCTGGTATCATTCCATACAGTGTTGGGTATGCTCCATAGAATGGGTACTGTTCCCCTGAAATTGAAAGATGTCTTTAAATATGGCTTTTGCCCAACTTTTCCTTTCCTTAATAAGAAAAAAGAAATAATATTAAACACAAACCTACTGTGATTATTCATTTATTTACCTTTTGCTTGTAAATTCTTTTCTCTCTCTCTTCCTCTCCCTCTCTCTTTCTATTTCCCTATTTCTCTATTTCTCTCTCTTGCTCTCTCACTCTCACTCTCACTCTCTCGCATTCTCTCTCTCTTGCTCTCTCACTCTCACTCTCACTCTCTCGCATTCTCTCTCACTCTCACTCTCTCGCATTCTCTCTCTCACTCTCTCGCATTCTCTCTCTCTCTCTCTCGCACTCACTCACTCTCTCGCATTCTCTCTCTCTCTCTCTCGCACTCACTCACTCTCTCGCATTCTCTCTCTCTCTCTCTCGCACTCACTCACTCTCTCGCATTCTCTCTCTCTCTCTCTCTCTCGCACTCACTCACTCTCTCTCTCTCTCTCTCTCTCTCTCTCTCTCTCTCTCTCTCTCTCTCTCTCTCTCTCTCTCGCACTCACTCACTCTCTCTCTCTCTCTCTCTCTCTCTCGCACTCACTCACTCTCTCTCTCTCTCTCTCTCTCGCACTCACTCACTCTCTCTCTCTCTCTCTCGCACTCACTCACTCTCTCTCTCTCTCTCTCTCTCGCACTCACTCACTCTCTCTCTCTCTCTCTCTCTCTCTCCCTCTCTCTCTCTCTCTCTCTCTCTCCCTCTCTCTCTCTCTCTCTCTCTCTCTCTCTCTCTCTCTCTCTCTCTCTCTCCTCACTCCTCTCTCTCCTCTCTCTCCTCTCCTCCTCTTCTCATCACTCTCTCTCTCTCTCTCCTCTT
>NW_028234433.1:28125139-28132639 GCF_977035675.1 Penaeus japonicus
ATTGATTCTTTCTGGTTTACTAGTTATCTGAATAATAGAACGCAATCTGTAAAAATTAATGAAATCATATCATCGAAACAACCAATATGTTTTGGTGTTCCACAAGGATCCATCTTAGGCCCAATCCTATTTACAGTTTTCATAAATGACTTATCAACCATTGCTCATAACTGCCTGCTAGTGCAGTACGCCGATGATTCACAGTTTCTCCATAGTGACTCAGTAAATAACTTAAATACATTAATAAGAAATACTCAAAACACTCTTACACAAGCTAAAATATACTTTGAAAGTAATGGTCTTAAATTAAATCCCCATAAAACTCAATGCATATTCATAGGTAGTCGACAGAACATTGCCAAAATCCCCATCGACACAACCATAGAATTTGAAGGCCACCCTATCAAACCAAACATTTCAGTGAAAAATTTGGGAGTACACTTGGACAGATACATGACATTTGAAACACACGTTGATAACATACACAGGAAAGTAATGGGTACATTAATATTTCTAAATCACATAAAATATCAAATCACTACGGATACTAGAATCATGGTCGTGCAAACACTAGCTCTTAGCATAATAAACTACTGTTCAAATGTATGGGGTTCAACCAACAAAACACAAATTCAAAAAGTACAAAAATTACAAAATTTTGCTGCAAGAGTTGCACTGGGTAATGTCAGTAAATTCGATCATATTACCCCATATATACAAAAATTAAAATGGTTAAAAGTTCATCCTAAGTGCATTTATGATACCTGTCTCTTTACCTTCAAATTAATACATGGATTCTATCCACCATGGTTATTCCCCCTGCAAACTGTAGGGAACACAGCTGGCATTCAAACACGCCAGGTAAATTCCCTATATGTAAAAAGATCAAATACAGAAACAGGGGCAAGACAGGTACAAATTCGTGGACCGAAAATGTGGAACTTGTTACCAGATAATATTAAAAACATTAACAACTTTTGTAATTTTAAAACAAAATTGAAAGAACACCTTTTTACTCATCAAGTGTAAATATGTATGTATTCATATAAGAATAACCATTGTAATTTATGGAATAAAATGTTTGAATTTGAATTTGAATTTGAACTCTCTCTCTCTCTCTCCCTCTCTCACTCTCACTCTTACTCTCACTCTCACTCTCACTCTCACTCTCATTCCCACTCTCACTCTTGCTCTTACTCTCACTCTCACTCCCTCACTCTCACTCCCCCACCCACACCCACCCCCACACCCACCCTCACTCACACTCTCTCACATACCCATAACGCATTCCTTTATCCCTGCACACTTAAACAAAAACCAAATCAACCAACAAACAAACAAAGACACCCAGGGCATCACAAACAAACAAAGACACCCGGGGCATCACAAACAAAGACAAAGACCCCCAGGGCATCCCCCTCACCCTCTCCGTGCAGCGCGTGAGCATGATGATGGCCCTGGAATTGCTCTCCCAGCACATGCGCCAGAAGTCGTCCCTCGTGGAGGGCAGGGGGCCCTGGCTCACGATGAACTCCCGCAGCGAATTGTGGCCCTGGAGGGAGGCTGGGTCTTAGGCTCGCTTGCTTATGATTGTGTCGGTTATCGGTTGTTATTATCATCATTATTTATTATTATTATAATTATTATCATTACCTATTATTATTATTATTATTATTATTATTATTATTATTTATTATTATTATTATCAATCGGTTATCACTTTGATTTCCATTAAATTTCGATTGTCGTTTTTGTGATTAATTTGTATTTAGTGTCTTCTATCATTTAGGAAGAGATGTATAAAATCCTTTAGAATATACAGAATAAGGTATAAAAAAAAAATAAAACCCATTTTACTAACAGGAGCTCATCAAAATAGTTTTTGTGCATAGATTCCAAATATGGAATTACTGTAAAAATAACAAATTATAATTAGTAATAAACAAATAATGAAATCCAAATACAACATTTTAAAGTGTCTATTCAGCATCTCAGGAAGTATCATCATAATCGCAAAATAATGAATCATATTATTTTGCATTTCATTTGATTGAAAGTTTGTAAGAGTATGTTTGTTGATGTCGCTTCCTTATTGTATATTCTAATATACCAAAGATAATCTGTAAAGAAATTATTTAATTCTGCCTTTCATTTATTCCCTTCGGCGACCGGCTTATTTCACAAGGTCGGATCACATACACGTAGCTTTCTATTGTTCAAAATACAAGCTAGCTATTCCTTCAATTGCGTAACTAATACATCATACCAAAGGCCAAATAGTGTCACATTACCTGCATCCATAGCTTTTTTTTAATCTACCCAGAAAAATACCATCTCATTCTACCAAAAAAATATATCTTTTCCCCCCGAACCACCAAACTCGAAGACCCTCTCCCCAGAAGACTCACCGACACATAATTTGCATTAATATAATCCGAACCCTCCTCGTCATCAGTCGACTGTAATTTAAACCGCGAGTGGTCGTAAGGCAAGATGTTGGTGAAGCGGTTCTTCGGCCGGTTCACTGGAAGGTCGGCCGCGTGGTGTGGTATATCGTGGACGATGAGCTGCAATCTGCTGAATTCCTCGGAGAAGCGGTACTCCGAGTCAGCTGACATGAACCGGAAGTAGGCCACGAAGTCTTGCAGGTTCACCGGCCGGCTGGAGACATGGGAGGAGGTTAGCTTTGTGATAACTGATATATATGTATATATACATACATAAATATACATATATATACATATACATATACATATACATATACATATACACGTATACACATACACATACACATACATACATACAAACACAAACACACACACACACACACACACATATATATATATATATATATATATATATATATATATATATATATATATATATGTGTGTGTGTGTGTGTGTGTGTGTGTGTTTGTGTGTCTATATCTATAAATCTGTATCTATATATATATATATCCATATATATATCTCCCGAGATAAGCGCCGCACAAAAAGATGCTTAGTGGCGGGTCTTTGACCATTTTTTTAATCCATCAGAATTCGGAGATAACCATCTGTTTGCTTCGACACACATGTGTATGCACATGCATATGTTTCTTTATATGTATATGTATGTATACATTTACATCTACATTTACATCTACATCTACATCTACATCTACATATATACATATATATATATATATATATATATATATATATATATGTATATGTATATGTATATGTATATGTATATATATATATATATATATATATTTACATATATATCTACATATATACATTTATTTATATATACATTTTTTATAAATAAAATGAATCTATGTTATCATTTTTTAACATTTGCACATAAACCATCATAAATGCCTACTTTCACCATACTTTCCAGCAGCAGCCAATAAGCATAGAGCATACCTTGTTTCTCTAATAGAATCTGGCATTGGGTGTATGTTGCTAAGTTGGTCAGGAGCTTTTCTCGTTGACTTGCAAGCCCTTCGTTGCCTGATGGCTATTGCTACCACCACCACCAGTACAACAAACACAATAGGAATGGGAATCAGTATTCCTAAATTCGCACTGGCAGAATCTGGAACAAATTTTCGTTCTTATTATACGTCACTGAACTTTCCCAAAGTTATTCGGTATTATTAATACATTAATAATACATATAGAAGAATGAGTATCTTTGTATTGTTTTCAAATATCCCTGAAATGCAGGAATTCAAGATATTCCCAACTAATGCTATGCACTTTCATTATTGGGATAATAAGGATGTAACATTACACATTATCCTGTTGAATAAATCGTTACTAAAAGGATATACAGTAATACACTACCAATAAAAAAAAAACAATAGTTAGCATCCTAATAACATAAATAAGCCAAGTCATCTTTGGTAATACAAACTGAAATCCACACCATACCCCCCCCCCCCGCATGACTGACCTGTAGTGATTGGTTGGCTGAAGTGGGTGTCGGCAAACTTGTTGGCCGCCGTATACGCTCGGATTTTGACTCTGTACGTCGCCCCTGGCTTCAGCGGGCCATTGCAATAGCCGACGCGAGTTTCACAGTCCTCCTCAACACCAATGTCGAAGTCCTCGACGGATGAGTTGAAGAATGGGTAGTACGTTTCTGTAACCTATGTTCAAAAAATAAAAAATAAAGAGAATTAATTTTAAACATTAATAAAGCATTTAGACAAGATTTCTCTGAATGTCCATGTTATTATTCTGAGATATTCTTAGATACATTCCTAAATCAACAACTAGTTAAAAAGACCATGATTACAGAAAATGTTCCCTATCCCATTTGTTTTCATATGATCAAACTTTTAAGTATGCATATTTCACAAACTTAAACACACTGCGACACCTGACTGAAACCCTACTATAACACACTGTACAATGAGAACATAAAATCTATATCTCGACTACTCAAAAAAACATCATCATTAATAAAGAGAGCGGGATGGTCAAACAGCAACCAAACCACGGGAGAAACGTCCTTAATTAATCAAATCACCTGATATGGCGGCCACAAGGAGTAACTCTGCACGTCCTTCCAGGTGGGCAACTCCACACCTCGAGAGCTCTTGGTTTCGTCTTCGGCTATGATGACGGTGTAGCCAATGACCTGCCCGTTTTTGTCAGAGAAGTAATGCTTTCTGTAGCGAATGCGAATGGTGTTCGACGTCCGCAACACCTCCGTGGGGATTTCCAGAGGACCAGGCTGGGGGGGGTCTGAGGCAGGAGAACGGATTGGTACTCGACATCATATGGGAAAGTGGGTTAGCTATTATCTGTACTACGAACAATGTGTAAATATATTAAGTATTTTTATCAAGGTTTGATTCACTAAAACGCATATTCACACCTTCTAAATTATGAAGTTTCAGAAAGAATGTTGTGTTATGTTTGGGACGCAATGAAAAGCGGTCTCTTATACTCACTGCCCTCGTCTCAAAGCTCAAATCAGAGTATCTATATCAGTCTATTTAGATCCAAACCACTTTTTCTATATGAAAATGGACGAAATCAAAGTAGGGAAATCTTACCACCAATAGGCATAGTTTTCTCCAAAGACTTAATGGGTCCAGAGCCGACCTTGGTCATGGCCTCGATCTGGAAAATGTAGGTCTCCCCAGGGGTCAGATTTCGTATGAGGCCTGACACCTCATCAGCTGCGAACTGCGTCTCATGGGCAACTTCAGAACCCTGGAATACAAAAACCATTCATATAAGAAAAAAAAAAACTTTTAGCAACCGGAAAAAATACATACATATATTCTTTCTTTTTAATTAATATGCCTCCTCCAAGAATGAAATACTCTATTCTTACCTTGACCTGGTACTTAATCCTGTAGCCCAAGAGAATGCCATTTTGTTCCTCTGAAGGCAAGGACCAGCTGAATGTGATTTCGCTTGGCTTCGTAATGGTTGCCTCGAATATGTTCACCTGTTTTTAAAATGGAGAGAAAATAATAATTCTATCTGTAAACCTACTGAATGAAAAATCTATGAAACAAGAACAAATCGTGAACAACAAATCATAACTCTATAAGAAAGAGAAAGAAAGAAAGAAAGAGAGAAAGAGAAAGAAAGAGAGAAAGAGAGAGAGAGAGAGAGAGAGAGAGAGAGAGAGAGAGAGAGAGAGAGAGAGAGAGAGAGAGAGAGAGAGAGAGAGAGAGAGAGAGAGAGAGAGAGAGAGAGAGAGAAAGAAAGAGAGAGAGAGAGAAAGAAAGAGAGAAAGAAAGACAGAAAGAAAGAAAGAAAGACAGAAAGAAAGACAGAAAGAAAAAATAAAGAAAAAAGAAAGAGAGAAAAATAAAAATGAAAAGAGAGAAAGAGAGAGATACTGAGAGACTAAGAGGAACTGAGACAGAGATAGACATAGACAGACAGAGACAACCTGCCTACAAACGCCCCAGCGCCCCTGCCAAACCCACCTTCCCAGGGGCACTCTCCTTCGTGGTGAACGTTGCCGACACAGAGTTCGACTGCCTTGTGCTTCCTGCCCAAGTGAGGACCGTGAAGGTGTAGTTACGATGTGGTCGTAGTTTGGTGATCGTTACTGAATCCTTCGTGGTGTTTGTGGTTAAGAGTTCATTATCACGGAGATATTGCACCTGTGGAGGACAAACGCAGGTAATCAATTGCTAATGTGCTGTTTGCAACACTCACATACATCATTCCTACTCCTATTCCTCCACCATCACATACCAAAAAATGAATAGATCCTTTTGTCCGATTACCTAAATACAGTAAGTATTTACACGAGTCCTACCTCAAAGACATCATAATCCCCCACTGGCTTGGTCCAGGCTAAGGTAATGTCCGTGTTTGAGATGGAAACAGCTGTGATGTTTGACACAGATTCAGGGTTGAGCTGATCCTGTCGTATGAGCGGCAGGCTTGTCACGCCTCCAGACACTGTCCACGCCGTGACATTGTACATTCGTCCAGGCACCAGGTTATTAAATACAATCTGGAAAATGATTGGAGGATTAATATCAAATGTGAAGTGGTTATTATTTAAATATCAAAAGGGTTGTTGTTGTTGTTGTTGTTGTTTATGAATCAGTACACTGCACTTTGAATGTGGTATTAATTGTTATTAGTTTAATTCACGAAAATTATTTACACTGTGGACATTAAGTCACGAAAATTATTTACACTGAGGACATTCAGTCACGAAAACTATTTACGCTGTGAACATTCAGTCACGAAAATTATCTACACTGAGGACATTCAGTCACGAAAATGATTTACACTGCGGACATTCAGTCACGAAAATTACTTAAACTGAACATTAAGTCACGAAAATGATTTACACTGTGTCCATTACCTTACGATCTTCATCATCAGCTGCCTTCTCCTTCACAGGTATGGCTGGGTCAGATAACATGAACCTGTACGTGTCAAATGTAGACACGGATTCCGGAGTGGGCGTGTATATAATGGCCATTGACCTGCTCTCTGGTTGATGTCCGATTCGTATGTCGGATGTGATAAGCGGCACTGAAAGAAAGAGATTTAATAATTATATTAATTAACGGGTTGGGGTTTTTCTTTCAGTTTGGCAAAGTTGTTGACTCATCCCTAAGGGAGGTACTTTTATCATAATGTGTTTGTGTATTTATCATTCAAGAGTTTTACATACCATTTGTAAACGTTACTCACTAACATTACAAAGTTTCTGTATTTAAAGAACGAGGTCCTCTTTTCTTTCCTCTCTTGGGAATAATCACTAAATAAATAAACATGGAGGGTATACACTAGAAGAAATAATTGGGTGTATGCATCAAATTGATCATTAATCACTTTACGTCCAAGTACAGCCAATCAGAAAGTAGGCATCTATATTTGCCAAAGGTCATAGAACATAACCCTGCATCTTGAAAAACTGTATTGACCTCTCCATTTCATTCTATTGAGTGCTTCATAAACTTTTTTTTTTTCAATGGTCATGAACATGTATACATACCTAGCCTATCTATT
>NW_028234433.1:28142639-28152639 GCF_977035675.1 Penaeus japonicus
AGAAGGAGAAGGAGAAGAAGGAAAAGTGAAGGAGAGATAATAATAATGACGATGATGATAATATTAATAACAGAGTCAGAGTGAGACAGACAGAGTTATATGCAAGGCTGGTGAAAAATGTCCACAGACCATGACACAACTGGCCGCTTGTGGCAATTGGCAGCTCATCCTTTCTCTAATGATAATGCCAACAACAACAACAACAACAATAAGAACCAGACCACCAACAGCAGCAGCAACAAGAACCTCAAAATATAGAGAAAAGAGAGAGAGGAAAAAGTCAGAAGCAAAGCAATCCACCCACAGCCTCCCTCCCTCCTTCCGGGATAAAGTTCACCCGTTGACACGCTGCACAGTGCCCACGGGAGCCGAATCCTGAAGCAACGCCTCGAAGGAAGCACTAGCGGGTCCTGTCCGCCCACGCCACGAAGCCAGGCGGGTGGGCTGCACGGGACAAGCGCATCCAAGACATCGACGCGATTCTAACGGTCTCTCTCTCTCTCTCTCTCTCTCTCTCTCTCTCTCTCTCTCTCTCTCTCTCTCTCTCTCTCTCTCTCTCTCTCTCTCTCTCTCTCTCTCTCTCTCTCTCTCTCTCTCTTGTTCTTGCTTTTTCTTACTCTCTGTCTCTGTTTCTGTCTCTCTCTCTGTCTCTCTGTCTCTGTCTCTCTCTCTCTCTCTCTCTCTCTCTCTCTCTCTCTCTCTCTCCCTCTTCTTCTCTCTCTCTCTCTCTCTCTCTCCTCTCTCTCTCTCTCTCTCTCTCCTCTCTCTCTCTCTGTCCTCTCTCTCTCTCTCTTCTCTCTCTCTCTCTCTCTCTCGCTCTAGGGAGGGGTATTTCTTCCCTTTTGGAAGGGATAGAGGGGGTAAGTCAGGAAGAGGGAGAGAGGGAGGGGGGTGAAGAGAGGAGAAAGAGAGAGAGAGAGAGAGAGAGAAATAACTGACAGCGAGAGAAGCAGAAGCAGAGTCAGAGTGAGACAGACAGACTTATATGCAAGGCTGGTGAAAAATGTCCAAAGACCATGACACAACTTGCCGCTTGTGGCAATTGGCAGCTCATCCTTTCTCTTCACTTCAGGAAGCGCTATCGATTTTCGGAGGAAACACATCAGTAATATTAATCAGCGATGAACAGTAGTCATCAGTCATAATAAATATCGCGATCGTAATCATCGGATCATTCTTTTCAAGCGAATGACAGATAATTGGATCCCTTGCAACAACTAGAAGAGGCGTGACGGAAAACAAAATTACATCGCGATATAACAATGAAACGGATTCGATAGCTTTGAAAAGAGATCAATGACTTCTATCGTTTATACTTACTAGTGGCGTTTATAACACCTTGATTTGTTTACACTTTTCCTATTCAGATTTTCTGCTGCTTGCACGCGTTTGTGTATATAACTGCGAGTATGTGTGGATAACTGTGTGTTTAGAAGAACGTGTGTGTAACTCTGTGTTTATTGGTATTTGTGCGTAACTGTGTGTCTAAAAGAATGTGTTTGTAACTGTGCATGAGTTTGTGTTTGTAAGTGCACAAGCGTTTGTTTATGTGTGCGAATGTAAGTGTAAAAGTGGTGTGTGTTCAAGTGGAAGAGTTTGAGTGTACAAGCGTGTTTTTATGTGTGTGTGTTTGGATGTACAAGTATATGTTTTGTGTGAGAATGTAACTTTTACAAGTGGTGTATGTTTACATGTGTGAGGTTAGATATACAAGTGTGTGTTTCGTATGTGAGTGCAACTGTGCAAGTGCGTGTGACGAAGACCGCATACGTGAGCCCGCATCCCAACGCACCTGTTTAGGGGTCTCCACAAGCACCCGACCGCGCCTCGAGCCTCGGCACATGGGCCTGACCGAACAAAACCCATTCCCATAATCAACGCAGGACTCGACCCCGCTTCCTTCACAACAGGTTCCTGCGGGGCTGAGAATGGAGGGGGGTGGGGTAGGGTGGGGTGGGGGTGGGGAGGGGGAACGGCAGGACATGCACGCGAGGAGGGTGGGGGGGAGGGTGGGGTTGTGGCCGGGTGGGGGTGGGGAAGTCCTTGGGAGTCCTTGCGAAGGAGAGGGAGAAAGAAGCTCTTGCAGGGGGGTTGGGATGGGTGGGGGAGGATATGCAATGTTAAGTAGATGTTCCTGTGTTGAATTCTCTCTTGGTTTTTCTTTTATTATTTGGATGTGTAGTATCCCTTATGAAGTTTAATGTTAAATCAAATATAGTGGGCGAATGAGACGAGTGCTGCTCTTGAATCAACATACATATCTCTCTTTCTCTTTGCCTATCTATTTTTCTATCTATCTATCTATCTATCACTCCCTCTCCCTCTCCCTCTCCCTCTCCTTCCCCCTCCCTCTCTCCCTCCCCCGCTCCCTCCCCCTCTCCTTCTCCCTCTCCCTCTCCTTCCCCCTCCCTCTCTCCCTCCCCCTTTTCCTCCCCCTCTCCCTCTCCCTCTCCCTCTCCCTCCCCTTCTTCTCCCTCAAACTCCCTCTCCCTCTTCCTCCCCCTCTCCCTCTCCCTCTCCCTCTTTCTCTCCCTTTCCCTCTCCCTCTCCCTCTCCCCCACCCTCTTCCTCTCCCTCTCCCCCTCTCTCTCCTTCTCCCTCTCCCTCTCTCCCTCTCCCACCCATCACATCTCACTCTACAGATCGAAAGCCTCCCAGTCTCGTATCAGTCCACTTGAGTAACCCGGATGAAAAAGACACACGGCGTTATGCTTTCACTTTCCACTCAAGTACCTTCATTATCATTAATAACGTAATTTTATGCGCCATGACTATTAATATGATCATCTATCATCTCGTTATATTTGTTTTGTTGTTGTATTTTTAAGGCCGTAAATGTGAACAAATGGTGACGCAAATATTATGAAAAAATGGACTGTTTCAGTGTGTGTGTGTGTGTGTGTGTGTGTGTGTGTGTGTGTGTGTGTGTGTGTGTGTGTGTGTGTGTGTGTGTGTGTGTGTGTGTGTGTGTGTGTGTGTGTGTGTGTGTGTGTGTGTGTGTGTTGTGTGTGTGTTTGTGTGTGTGTGTGTGTGTGTGTGTGTGTGTGTGTGTGTGTGTGTGTGTGTGTGTGTGTGTGTGTGTGTGTGTGTGTGTGTGTGTGTGTGTGTGTGTGTGTGTGTGTGTGTGTGTGTGTGTGTGTGTGTGTGTGTGTGTGTGTGTGTGTGTCCGCGCGCGCGAAAGTATACGTGTAATAAAAAAATAGAAAAATAATAATAATCATATGTATAAAAATGAGTGAGCGAGTGTTGAGCGAGTGAGTAAGAAATGTGAGCGAGCGAGTGTGAATGTGAGTGCGGAATGTGAGTGCGAATGTGGAGAATGAGTGTAAGCGCGAGCGCGAGTCTACGCACAAGTACGAGTACAAGTACGAGCAAGAGCGTACGAGCGCATGTGTGCCTGAGTGACGACCCGCAAGGACTGCAGCCTCGACGCTCACACGCTTGTCTCTCGGAAGGTCGTTCTCGTGGGACGCGACGCAAAGAAAACGGTCGGTCATACTGGGTGCAGCTTTTCCCGTTCGTCAGCTGTTTTTTTTTTTTTTTTTTTTCCATCCGGGATTAATTAAGAGCAGTCGTCTCTAGACTCTCGCCCGCTTCCTTCTTCCTTCTCTTCCACTTCGGTGATTCACACCTCTTTGTCGCGGTGTCTGTCTATCTGTCTATACATTTGCACACACAAATACACACGCATACGCACACGCACGCACACGCACGCGCAAACACACACACACACACACACACACACACACACACACACACACACACACACACACACACACACACACACACACACATATATATATATATATATATATATATATATATATATATATATATATATATATATATACATATATACATATAGTTTAATTAGAGTAGGAAATGATGTTATTCCTCCCGCCTTGTACTAGGGTAAATCTCAAAATCTAACATTTTAATTAGAGTAGCCTCATGTCATCCTCCTCCCTTGTCTCCCTTAAATCCCTCCCTCTCCCTCTTCCTCCTCCTCCCTCTCCTCTTCCTCCCTACCTCCCTCCCTCTCCCTCTCCCCTACCTCCCCTCCCCCACCCCAACCCCTCAATCCTCCCCTCCCCTCATCCTCACCCTCACCCTCATCCACATCCTCACCATCATCCTCCCCCTCCCACTCCCCCTCCCCTCTCCCTCCCACACTCCCTCCCTCCCTCTCCCTCCCCCTCTCCTTCCCCCTCTCCCTCACTCCCTCCTTCCCCTCTCCCTCCTCCCCTTCTCTCACCCTCACCCTCACCCTCTCTCACTCCCTCCCTCCCCCTCCCACTCACCCTCCTTCCCTCACTCCCTCCTCTCTCCCTCCTCCCTTCACCCTCACCCTCCCCCTCCCCCTCCCTTGGCGAAGCGCTAGTTCCCAGCACCGGTCCGACGGAAGTGGGGTTTGCGCCCCTTTGTTATGGAGGCGAAGGGGCCACTGCAGGTGTTTGTCGAGCGGGCGATAGAGTTGTTTCTATGTAGGCTCTAGGTCGTAAGTTCACCTTTATGGTTTTTAAAGTACACGCGCCGACTAGAGTAGTGTTCATAATTCCTCTCTAATTTGTTATCTATTTATCTATCTATTCCTCTCTTCTCCCTCTCTCTCCCTCCTCTCTCTCTCTCTCTCTCTCGCTCTCGCTCTCTCTCTCTCTCGCTCTCTCTCTCTCTCTCTCTCTCTCTCTCTCTCTCTCTCGCTCTCGCTCTCGCTCTCTCTCTAGCTCGCTTCTCTTCTCTTCTCTCTCTCTCCTCTCTCTCTCTTTTGCTCTCCTCTCTCTCTCTCTCTCTCTCTCTCTCTCTCTCTCTCTCTCTCTCTCTCTCTCTCTCTCTCTCTCTCTCTCTCTCTCTCTCTCTCTCTCTCTCTCTCTCTCTCTCTCTCTCTCTCTCTCTCTCTCTCTCTCATCGACAGGTGATGGATCTGAACGACGAGATAACGACGCGTGTAAACAGTGATGACAACGAAAGGAAATTTTAAAAAAATTACCGTGTCTTTAGTGTAACAGCATTGATATAAAGTGTAGCATCGACGCAAATCAAAAGGAATGAAGAATGAATATCAGAATGATAGTGAATATACTACGCATAGCCAGCTGACTCCTCTTGCAACGATGATCAAAAGCTACATCAAAGCCGATCCCACGATCCGATTGCAGATCCGAAAAATACGTGACATTTTCCTACGAGAATGTTCTTGGAGTCGTTTTTGGTCGCTCGTCTGCCGAAGCAGAGAGAGAGAGAGAGAGAGAGAGAGAGAGAGAGAGAGAGAGAGAGAGAGAGAGAGAGAGAGAGAGAGAGAGAGAGAGAGAGAGAGAGAGAGAGAGAGAGAGAGAGAGAGAGAGAGAGAGAGAGGGAGGGAGGGAGGGAGGGAGAGAGAGAGGGAGGGAGAGAGACAGGGAGGGAGGGAGGGAAAGAGAGAGAGAGATCGTTCGGAAAAGAGAACAAGAAAGAGGCGGACGGGAGGAGAGAGAGAGAGAGAGAGAGAGAGAGAGAGAGAGAGAGAGAGAGAGAGAGAGAGAGAGAGAGAGAAAGAGAGAGAGAGAGAGAGAAAGAGAGAGAGATATCATTCGGAAAAGAGAACAAGAAAAAAGATTCATAGAGAAGAAAGATAGAATTGAGGAAGAAAATGGGAGAACACGGAGGAAAGAAAAAAAAAAGAAAATCGTGGAGGAAGGGAAGAAGAGGAAGAGAAAAAGACAAAAAAAGAAGAACAGTAGTAAACATGGCACTGAAGAGAAAAAAATAAATGAATAAATAAAAAACGCATGAGAACGCCATACGCATCTTCTAGTGTGCCGAGCTAGTTCAGACCAGTATGGCGTGAAGCGTGTGTTGGGTAGGGGGGTGGGAGAGGTAAGGAGGGGGGTGGGGGGTCAGACATATGTAAGATGCCAGATGTACAACAGGAACGCCAAGCACACACAAGAGAGAAAGGTGTGCTGGTCTCTCACACCGAGCCACTTGTACTCAAGGTTACATGTGTGTGTTGAGCGGATCACATGTCTGCTGAGTAATATTCAACTCACGCATGTGATGTCAACATGGGCGCCGCCCCCCCCCCCCCCCCACGCCCCCCCCGCGCAAGCTGCTCTGACCGCCAATGTAACATTCTCCTGCTTATAAAATCTGGCGTTTCGTAATGATCGAACCTAATCACTTTTATCGAATCCCAATATAAGTTTGAAATATTACGCGAAGAAAAGCACACAATACCTCAGTCGAGACAACGGTTCGCCGAAGGTCAGAGCGTCGACGTAAATAAACAGTCTGATTTCTGGCGACTGGGGGTCCGTTAGATGTTGCATACGGTAAGGGGGATTTATGCTGTGTGCAATTTGAATTATTTGTGGGCGTGTGTAATTACCTCCATGCATAACGGAATTGTTTTCTTTCTTTACTTCATGGGATCAGGTGGGGTTTATTTGTAAACAAGATTTAATTAATGCGATGTATGATAACAGTATAACCAATACACAATTGACAACGGAATGGCGTACGGAATAGCATTTTACTAATATCTAGATCCTATTTCAACCTATATATCCCAGAATATAATATCAATTTCGCCGAGGCTCTCGCTCCAACCAGTCCAGACTAAATCGACTCTTACACACTCTTACACAAGACTTAAAACAGCTTGCACAGATCACACCTAACAGCCGACGATCAAAACGAAAAAAAAACCGTCTTGATAAATCGAGGTTGTCATTATAGTCACATTATAGTCACCAACAACTTGCGACCGAAGCAACGTTCACACACAGTGGCGTAACTATGACTCAAGAGTACTCCATACCGAGGAACTTTCAGGGCCGCACGTGTCATAAGTGTCAGAAGGAAGATAATAGGAGGTGTCGTGTTCGTCTCGTACTTAAGGGTTCGGTCTGTCGGTCGTTCGGTCTGCTGTTGCGCCCCGGCTTCCCCACGCTCTCATTTCGACACCTTGGATTCACTGCGAGATGGCACTGGCTCTCGTGTATCTCTCTCTATCTCTCTCTATCTATCTATCTATCTATCTATCTTTCTCTCTCTCTCTCTCTTTCTATTTCTCTCTCTCACTCTCTCTCTCTCTCTCTCTCTCTCTCTCTCTCTCTCTCTCTCTCTCTCTCTCTCTCTCTCTCTCTCTCTCCCTCTATCTCTCTCACACACACACACACACACACACACACACACACACACACACACACACACACACACACACACATATATATATATATATATATATATATATATATATATATATATATATATATATATGGTATCTATCAGTTTCTATCTATTAATATATCTACCTCTCAATATGGATAGAGAGAGGGTATCAAGAGTTAGATCGATAGACAGAGGCAGACAGGCAGCCAGGCAGGCAGATAAGTAGGCAGACAGAGACAGGCAGGCAGATAGTTAGAGAGACAGGTAGAGAGGTAGACAGGCAGAGGGAGGCAGTTAGGCAGGGAGGTAGACAGAGGGAGGGAGGCAGGCAAGCAGAGAGGTAGACATACAGAGGCAGGCAGACAGGCAGAGAGGTAGCCAGACAGAGAGGCAGACAGGCAGAGGCAGGCAGGTAGACAGACAGAGGCAGGCAGGCAGAGAGGTAGATAGATAGAGGGAGGCAGGCAGGCAGTCGCTCTATGTTGATGGCTCATAACTTGTCATCCTAACCTACTTTCGTCTCCAGCCTCACTTCCCGCAGAGTCATCAGTCTCACCACTAATAGGACGCAACGACACGTCACGATTCCGAAAAGGATGGAAAAAGATAATGCTTCTTGGTATTTTACAGAAAATATGGAGCAAATCTCGTCGTTCATACACACACACACATGCACACACATATGCACACGCATGGACGCACGCACGAACGCGTGCACATAATGAGAGACAGAGGACACACACACACACACACACACACACACACACACACACACACACACACACACACACACACACACGCACGAGCGCGTTCACATAATGAGAGACAGAGGATAAATGTACTTGGGATGGAGAGAGAGAGAGAGAGAGAGAGAGAAACACGATGACATGACACTAACTCGTTATAACAATGACTTCCAATCACTTTACATTTTTTTCTTCCCCTTTCCTGATCATTGCATTGCAGGGTCGTTGAAGAAAAGGACACGCCCAGATCTCAAGGAGCTCCTCGAGGTTCTCCGCCCAGACCTCTTCGTAACAGCGTCATCCCAAAATCGCTTCCCTTCCTCTTTTTTTCCTCTTCTTTCTCTTATTCATTATCTCCTCTTTTCCTTAGATTATCTCTCTTATTCATTATCTCCTCTTTTCCTTAGATTATCTCTCTTATTCATTATCTCCTCTTTTCCTTAGATTATCTCTCTTGTTCTCCTCTACGCAAAACTTCCTTTTTTCTTTCTCTCTCTCACTCTCTCTTCTCTTCCACGTCTCGAAGTGAAGTGATGAGCCATATATTTTTGCTGTAGTATTTGTTATGTATTTTGTTGCTGTTACCTCGTCTGTTGTTGCAGACAATGCAACAACAAAGAAAACTAAACCCCAAACTAAGCAAAAAAACAAACAAATACAAAACAAACCCTACATCAAAAACCATACGGCTCATCACTTAAAAAAAAATATATATTCTCCCGTTACAGCCTCACAGCCACGAAGGCGTCGCAACAACACGTCCGGCGGCTTCTCTGTCACGCCCACCCCTGTTTCATCACGCCGAGTCAACACCTGACCACACGCGGCGGCGGCGAGTGTCACCCCCTGGCATGATGATGACTGGCAGTGGCACGTGACGTCAGCGCCGGTGTCAGACAGGCGGGAGGGGGAAGAGGAGGGGATGGGAGGGGGAAGAGGAGAGGAGGGGGAGGGGTGGGGGTGGGAGAGGGGGAGGGGGAGGGGTGGGGGGGTAGAGGGAGGGGGGGTACACCTGAGAGATCCGGGTGACTGCATCTTGAGGCCGTGGGCTCACTTTTGCAACCGGAACCCCCGTGTTCGAAGTTTGAAATAATAGTAATGATAATAAACGGTAAAATGATGATAATGATGATCATGATGGGAATGGTGGTGATGATGTTGATGATGATGATGAATGGTGATGCTGACGATAGTGGTGTTATTACTACTACCACTAATAATGACAATAATAATAAGATAATAAAAATAATATAATGATAATAATGATAATGATATAATAATAATAATAATAATGAGATAATAATAATATTGATAATAAGATAAATAATACCAATACTTCCAGTGATAATGACAATAACAATAACAGCAATAATGATACTAAAAATCCCCACCTAAAGAAAGAAAGAAAAAAAAAAAAACTAAAACAAAAATATATCTCACCCTTTGTACCCCCTCCCTCCCTCCCTCCCCCCCAAGCGAACTACATCTAAATTCGCGATACGAAGCCACCAGGTCAGACACCCTCCTCGCCACGTCATTGCACATCATTGCACGTCATTGCAGAGAGAGAAGCCGACTCAGCCCAAGCCACAAATTACCTGAACGACCACAAGTCTTCTCCGCCGATACGACCTCAGAAAACATCACATTGGAAATTGGGATTTGAAAATGCACTGATAAAATAGATTCGTTGCAACCTAAGCCTTGGCAAGAGAATTGCTCAGTTGCAATTGCAGAATCCAGGCGTCGTGGCGAGCAATTGTTGAGAAGTGACTGTTTTTTTTGTTTTTTGTTTTTTTAATCTAAAATTTTGATTATAATTCCTAACAAAGAATCTACACACATACACGTATAAATTTCCTCTGATACTAATTTTAGAAAACACACCATTAATAAGTGTGTTATAATCAGAATCAAACTAAGTTCCCTGATAAGTACTAAGTATTTTTTTTTTCATAAACTCCCTGATAATTACCCCACGATATATAATTTTTTTATCTGCAATTCATGCTAATTATAAACTCATCAGAGCAAGCACCTAACCCTACCACACACGCCCCTAAACCCGAACACTAAATACTAAACCTTAAACCTAAATCTTAAAC
>NW_028234433.1:28159717-28162217 GCF_977035675.1 Penaeus japonicus
CACCCTCAAGAACAGTTGACACCACATCAACAATCAGTGACACATCGGAACAGTGACACCACATCAGACAACAGATGACACCACATTCAACGACACAGTGACACCGCATCAGAACAGTGACACCACATCAAGAACAGCGACACCGCCTCAAGAACAGTGACACCGCCTCAAGAACAGTGACACCACATCAAGAACAGTGACACCACCTCAAGAACAGTGACACCACATCAACAACAGTGACACCACATCAAGAACAGTGACACCACATCAAGAACAGTGACACCACATCAAGAACAGTGACACCACATCAAGAACAGTGACACCACATCAAGAACAGTGACACCACATCAAGAACAGTGACACCACCTCAAGAACAGTGACACCACATCAAGAACAGTGACACCACATCAAGAACAGTGACACCACATCAAGAACAGTGACACCACATCAAGAACAGTGACACCACATCAAGAACAGTGACACCTGATCAAGAACAGTGACACCACATCAAGAACAGTGACACCACATCAAGAACAGTGACACCACATCAAGAACAGTGACACCACATCAAGAACAGTGACACCACCTCAAGAACAGTGACACCACATCAAGAACAGTGACACCACATCAAGAACAGTGACACCACATCAAGAACAGTGACACCACCTCAAGAACAGTGACACCACATCAAGAACAGTGACACCTGATCAAGAACAGTGACACCACATCAAGAACAGTGACACCACCTCAAGAACAGTGACACCACATCAAGAACAGTGACACCACATCAAGACCAGTGACACCGCCTCAAGAACAGTGGCACCACATCAAAAACAGTGACACCTCATCAAGAACAGTGACACCGCCTCAAGAACAGTGACACCGCCTCAAGAACAGTGGCACCACCTCAAGAACAGTGGCACCACCTCAAGAACAGTGACACCACATCAAGAACAGTGGCACCACCTCAAGAACAGTGGCACCGCCTCAAGAACAGTGGCACACATCACAAAACAGTGACACCTCATCAAGAACAGTGACACCGCCTCAAGAACAGTGACACCGCCTCAAGAACAGTGGCACCACCTCAAGAACAGTGGCACCACCTCAAGAACAGTGACACCACATCAAGAACAGTGGCACCACCTCAAGAACAGTGGCACCACCTCAAGAACAGTGACACCACATCAAGAACAGTGGCACCACCTCAAGAACAGTGACACCACATCAAGAACAGTGGCACCACCTCAAAAACAGTGACACCACATCAAGAACAGTGGCACCACCTCAAGAACAGTGACACCACATCAAGAACAGTGGCACCACATCAAAAACAGTGACACCTCATCAAGAACAGTGACACCGCCTCAAGAACAGTGACACCGCCTCAAGAACAGTGGCACCGCATCAAGAACAGTGGCACCACATCAAGAACAGTGACACCACCTCAAGAACAGTGACACCACATCAAGAACAGTGACGCCACATCGAGGCCAGACCCTCATCCGAGACTCACTCGTGGTGAAGTTGGTCTCCACGTAGGCGTCGCTCTCCTTGTTCTGGTAGATGGTGAAGAGCTGGAGCTTGTAGGAGGCGCCGGGGGTGAGCTCTCGCATCGGGAACGGCAGCTCGCTCTCCTTCACGATGGTGTTCTTGTTGCTGTTCTGCGGCTCCGACAGCGGGATGACCTTGAGCTTGAAGGCCGTGTACTCCCCGATCGACGGCGGTTCCCACGTCACGTACACCACCTTGCCCTTCTTGCTCTGGATGGTCAGGTTGGTGGGCGGCCTCGGAACTGCAAAGGGGGGAGGGAAAGGAGGGGAGTTAGGAGCCACTTTGTCATAACTAGAGGGGGGGGGGAAGGGAGGTCGGGCGTCGGGCTGTCAATGCATAGAGGAGAGGGAAAGTTGGAGGGGTCAGATTAGCAATGGAGACGGGGAGGAAAGTTAGAAAAGTTGGGAGCTAGACTGTCAGTGAAGGAG
This sequence comes from Penaeus japonicus, assembly GCF_977035675.1. Classification (NCBI taxonomy): domain Eukaryota; kingdom Metazoa; phylum Arthropoda; class Malacostraca; order Decapoda; family Penaeidae; genus Penaeus; species Penaeus japonicus. The sequence goes on from NW_028234433.1 coordinate 28,161,700, forward strand.
AGTAGGAGGAGAGTCAGGAGCCCCGCAAGAGCCAGAATATCACCGGAAACGATAAGGAAAGTTAGAAGCTACACTATCAGCCGCGAGGTGGAGGAGAATCAGGAGCCAGACTCCCCACCGACGCTAATTCCGCCTTCAGAGACGTCGAAGAGCGCCTCGAAACACATGCCGGAGAAATATCGTAAGTAGTAGGTCCGCCGCCGCTAAGAGGGTCTTCTCGAAGATTTACAGAAAGATCTACAAGGCTCTTAACGAGTGGTATGTCTGTTTTATGCCCTTGTTAAACTACCGCTTTATGGCCTAGTTAAACAGATGCATTATACCCTGGTTTAAACAGGCGTTTTATGCCCTAGTTACGCATTTCTTTTCGTGTCCTAGTAAAACAGTCGATTTATACCCTAGTTAAACAGTTACATCATGCCCTTATTATAACAGTCGCTTTACACGGTGGTTAAACAGACGACTTATACTCCCGTAAAACACCCGCGTTATACCCAGTTTAAACAGACATCTCATGC
>NW_028234433.1:28184717-28191394 GCF_977035675.1 Penaeus japonicus
AAACAGACAACATAAATGCACATAAGCAAAACAGACAACATAAATGCACATAAACAAAACAGACAACATAAATGCACATAAACAAAACACACAACACAAAAGCACATAAACAAAACAGCCACCCTGCCACGGAGAGACGAAGTAAAACGAAACACAGAATTAAAATCCATGCATTCTCCTATACTGCATACCGAGAATATTAATTATTTCATCGAGCCTTTCATTACTTGACGTGTAGGCCTATTTCAGTTATCAGCGAAAGTGTGCTTATAAATTTCACATGATGACAACGAAGCGAAATTAACAATGTGTCATAATGCCGCTTCATCCGACCGAATGAGAGAGAGAGAGAGAGAGGGAGGGAGGGAGGGAGGGAGGGAGGGAGGGAGAGGGAGAGGGAGAGGGAGAGGGAGAGGGAGAGGGAGAGGGAGAGGGAGAGAGAGAGAGAGAGAGAGAGAGAGAGAGAGAGAGAGAGAGAGAGAGAGAGAGAGAGAGAGAGAGAGAGAGAGAGAGAGAGAGAGAGAGGAGGGAGGGAGGGAGGGAGGGAGGGAGGGAGGGAGGGAGGGAGGAGGGAGGGAGGGAGGGAAGGAGGGAGGGAGGGGAGAGAGAGAGAGAGAGAGAGAGAGAGAGAGGGAGGGAGGGAGGGAGGGAGGGAGGGAGGGAGGGGGGGAGGGAGGGAGGGGAGAGAGAGAGGGAGGGGAGAGAGAGAGAGAGAGAGAGAGAGAGAGAGAGAGAGAGAGAGAGAGAGAGAGAGAGAGAGAGAGAGAGAGAGAGAGAGAGAGAGAGAGAGAGACAGACACACCGAGAGCGAGAGAAAGAGAGAGAGAGAGAGAGAGAAACACGCACACACCCGTCCACTTATCCGCTAACGCAGCTGCAGAATGACGCGCCAATTAGGAATAGATTCCGGACTGTCAATACATCAATACTTAATAGACATCTTGACATTCTAATACCAATACAGCCAAAACTCTTCCGGCATTGACACGAGTGCAAATAGCTTTCTTTCTTTCCTAAGTAAATTGAAAAAAAATACCTTTTTCCCTTGAATAAATAAAGAAAATAAATTTATCTGTTATATTGTTGAAGGAAAAGAATCTCTTCCTTAACTATATATAGAGAAAAAAAATCTTCCTCAGGTAAATAGAAAATAAATAAAAAACTTTTTTACTTATGTAATTAAAGACAAGAACTTTCTTCCCAAAGTGAAAAAGAAAGAAATACTTTCATGCTTACGTAAAAACAAAAAAACAAATCTTCCTTGAGTAAAAATAGAAAAAAAAACTTTCTCTTAAGTAACCAAAAAAAAACTCCTTTACCTAAAATCTTTAAAAAACATTTTTCCTTAAATAAAGCAAAAGAAAGTTTTCTCCCTTACGTAAAATGGGGAAACAAACTTTCTTCCTTTCGTAAAAAAAAAAAAAAAAAAAAAAAATGACAAGACTTAATTTTCCTTCAAGTAAGCCTTCAATACTTCATTAAAAAATAATTGCCTCTGTGTACGCGCGCGCGCGCGTGTGTGTGTGTGTGTGTGTGTGTGTGTGTGTGTGTGTGTGTGTGTGTGTGTGTGTGTGTGTGTGTGTGTGTGTGTGTGTGTGCGCGCGTGTGTGTGCGCGTGTGTGTGTGCGTATGCATGTGCGTGTGCGTGTGCGTGTGCGTGTGCGTGTACGTGTGCGTGAGCGTGTGCGTGCGTGTCCGTGCACCGTCCATTATTTTCTTCTCACGTCCAATGGCTTAGTTAAGTGACTTATTGTTTAAAGGTGTTAGACGATGAATTTAAAGGGACATTTTTTTATTCAACACCAGTTGCGCGTGGGTGGCTGGGTGGCTGTGTCGGGGGGGGGGGGGGGCGATGAATGGGAGGAAGGGAGGGAGGGAAGAAGGCAAGGAGGAGGTGAGAGAGGGAGGGAATAAGTGAAGGAGGGAAGGAAGAGGTGAGAGAGGGAGGGAGAGAAGAAGGGAGGGAGGAAAGGAAGGAAAGAGAGAGAGAGATAGAAGAGATAGAAAGAGAGAGAGAGAGAGAAATAGAGAGAAAAAAAGACAAATGAATCCTCCCCCCCAAAAAAAAATTAGATAAAAAACAATCATACAGACAGACAGACAAATGTGAGCGAAAGAAATCCAGACCCAAGTAAGAAAAACAATCCCCCACCCACCCCACCCTCCCACCCCCCTCAAAAAAATTAAAAAAAGAGCCAAACCTCAAACCACACACCGACAGACAAGCCGACAGACCGACAGACCGACAGAACGACAACGACCGAAGAAACCGGAGGTCGTGGCGGATCCACACGTATTGTAGGTCACCAGGTCCCCGCTCCGAGCCGCCCGTCCTACCCGTTGCACGTTGCAGAGGCCGCGGGCGTGAGGTTAGGAAATCGGCTAAATAAATAGTAGGTGTCAATTGCTCACGTTCTAATTACACGCTCTTCGCACGTATGCAATGGTGGTGGTTTGATAGATTCTGATAGATGGTGTTGATAGGGTGGGTGGGGGGGTGTGAATGGGTGGATGGGGGGTTGGGGGGTTGGGGAAGGGGAGGGGGAGAGGAAAGGGGAGGGGGGAGAAGAGGAGGGGAAGGGGCATGGAGAGGGAGATGAATTAATAGGTGGGAAGATAAATAAAAGTGGATGTGGATGTGTGTGTGTGTGTGTGTATATGTATGTGTGTATATGTATGTGTATGTATGTGTATGTCACGTACACATTACCACCATACTAGGCAACACATGTGACATCCGGTTTTTACAAACAAAGGTAAATTGATATCATTAATGAGATCAAAATTCCATACTAGTATGTGTCGGCACATGACTTTTACCTTCGACATCACTTTCTACAGAACATCTCTTTGAATCGAATATAGGCCTATTTCCATTATCTCGGATCTCCAACACCTGATACATACATATGAACAACACATACATACATATACACATCCACACATCCACATACACACGCGCGCAGACACACACAAACACTCACACGCACACACACACACACACACACATATATTATATATATATATATATATATATATATATATATTATATATATATATATATATATATATATATATTTACATATATATATATATATATATATATATATATATATAATATATATATATATATATATATGCACATGCATGTATGTATGTATTTATATATATATATATATATATATATATATATATATATATATATATATATATATATATAACCAGTAAGGCAACATATTGTGACCTGCACATGATGTTCTTTATCGAAGCGAAGACGCACTTGACAGGTTGGTGATGTTTAATGACAGGTTGCCAGTTTGGTGATGATAATAATGTGAAATACAAAGACGTCATTCGAACACGTTGCTTTCAGGCAATCATGACCAATATGCCAAATGAGCCACAAGCTTGATAGACATGCCAGATAAACGAAAAACTAAAAAAAACGACAAGTAGACTAACGACAAAGACGACAAACCATTCATACAAACGACAAAACACTCAAATGCCGAAAAAAACAACCAAATAAACTTCATAGTAATCGATCAAACAACAAACAAATACACGACAACCCAAGCAAAGGCACAACGAACCAATCAGATAAATAGCAAAGCAGACGTCAACCCCAGCAACCAAACAACAACAAACCCAATCGCCTGCAAAATAACCAGTCAACCAAAACAACACAACTATACAACCTAATTCCCAAGCAACCAATTACCAATCAGCTAAACAGTAAACCAATCCCCCAATCTAAAATAAACAACAACAACCAGACGACAACCTAATCTCACAAACAACAAACCAACAACCAAACGATAACCGAATCCCCCATTCAACGATAACTCAATCCCCTAATCAACAACCAAACGACAACCCAATCCCCCAATCACAAACCCAAACAACCAATCACCAACCCAACCCCCCAATCATAAACGCAAACAACCCAATCCCCCAACCACCAACCCAAACAACCAAACGACAACCCAACCCCTCAATCATAAACGCAAACAACCCAATCCCCCAATCCCCAACCCAAACAACCAGGCGAGGGAATGAGATCGCGGCCTGTGACTGCACCTCCGGATATGATAATTGTTCTGCTAATTCACTTCCACAGCCTTCCTCCGGCGCCTCCTGCATGCCTGCCTGCTTGCATGCGACCTACCCCCCTCACCCCCCCCTCCTCTCCGCATGCGTAAGTCGGAGGGGGGGAGGGGATTGGGGATTCGATTCGGGATTAGACTGGTGGGGTCACAATCGGCTAACACTCCTAATCATTTGGTCATCGGGTGATCTGCGAATTACGTGGGTTTATTGCAAATGTGAAGGAGGAAAATGAGGGAGAGGGAGGAGGGGAAGATGAAAGAGAAGAAGGAAAATGAAGAAAAGAAGAGGAATGTGAAGAAGATGGAGAAGTAGAAGAAAATAACCATTTGACAAAATAATTTAAAAAATAAGATTTGGAAAAGTGGAATAAATAACAAAAAAGGAGACAAAGAAAGAAAGAAAGGAAAAATAAATAAAAGGATGAATAGAAGAAAAAGAAGATAAAGAAAAGAAAAAGAAGAAGGAAGAAGTAAGAGGAGTATAAGGAAGAAAGACGAATAAAAAGGAGCAGAGTGAAAGAAGAAGGAAAAGAAGAGGAATAAAGAGAAGTGCAGGAAGACGCATCCTTGATAAGGCCAAAGCAACGTGTTGTTTGCGTGGCTCTCCTCACTGGCTCCCCCCCCCCCACCCGACACTTTCCTCTTCTCTCTTCTCCCTTCCATTTCTCACACTCCCCTCCTACTCTTCCCCCCCTTCCCCATTCCTCCTTCTCTTCTTTTCTCTCTCCCCCCTCACAATACCTCCTCTCTCTCTCCATCTCACTCATCCCCCTCATTCTTCCATCATCCTACCTCCCCATCTCGCCTTCCTTCTTTCTCCCTCTCCTCAGCTCTCTACTCCTCATCCTCCCCTCTCTCCACACCCCCTCCTCCTTCTTCTTCCCACCACCCTACCTCCTTCCTACCCCCACCCCATCCTCCTCCTCCTTCCCCACTTTACCCCTCCGCTTTCCTCCCTCTCCCCACCTTACCTCTCCCTTTTCCTCCCTCTCCCCACCTTACCTCTCCCTTTTCCTCCCTCTCCCCACCTTACCTCTCCCCTTTCCTCCCTCTCCCCACCTTACCTCTCCCTTTTCCTCCCTCTCCCCACCTTACCCCTCCCCTTTCCTCCCTCTCCCCCCCTCCCCCCTCCCCTTTCCTCCCCACCTCACCCCTCTCCTTTCCTCCCTCTCCCCACCTCCCTACCTCACCCTTCCTCCCCACCCCATCCCCTCCTCCCTCCTCTCCCCACCTCACCCTTCCCCCTTCCTCCCCCACCTCACCCTTCCCCTTTCCTCCCTTTCCCCACATCCCCCTCCCCCTCCCCACCTCACCCCTTCCCCTTCCTCCCTCACCTCACCCCTCCCCCTTCCTCCCTCTCCCCACCTCACCCCTCACCCTTCCTCCCTCTCCTCACCCCTCCCCTTTACTCCCTCTTCCCACCTCCCCCCATCCCCACCTCACCTTCCTCCCCACTTCACCCCTCCCCTTTCCTCCCTTTCCCCTTCCCCCCCCCATCCCCTCTCCCCAGCAAGCCACGCGTTCCCGCCACGACGCGCTGCCAACCTGCTATAGCCTCATGTTTAGGAGGCGACGCACTTCGAACATCTGTTGTAAACACGAGAGGGAGAGATAGAGGAAGGAGAGGGAGAGAAAAGTAGAGGGAGAAAGAGGAAGAGAGAGGGAAGTAGAAATGGAATGGGGAAGAGAGAGGGAGAAAGAGGAGAGACGGAGAAAGAGGAGGGAGGGGGAGAGAAAATTAGAGGAAGAAAGAGAGGGAGAGGGAGATAGAAGCGGGATGGGAGAGGGAGAGGAGGAGAAAGAGGAGAGAAGGGGAGGGAGAGAGATATTGAAAAGCTAAGAGAAATAGGGAGAGACGGAGATTGAAGTGGAAGTGGAATGGGAGAGGGGGAGAAAGAGGAGAGAGGGAGAGGGGGGAAAGGGGAGAAGAGGGAGAGGGAGAGAGATATTGAAAAGCTGAGAGAAAGAGGGAAGGACAGAAATTGAAGTGGAATGGGAGAGGGCGAGGTGGAGAAGGAGTAGAGAGGGAGAAAAAATGAAGGTGAAAGAAGAGGAAGAGGGAATAAGAGAAGTGGTGAGAGAGAGCGGGAATAAGGAGGGATGAACGGGAAAACGCAGAGAGAGATAGAAGTGGAGAAAAAGAAAGAGAAAGGGAGGGAAAGAAACAGAAGAGACAGAGAGAAAGAAAAGAGAGACAGGGAGAAAGAGAAGTAAAGTGAAGGAGTGAGAAAGAGCAGTGGAAAGAGAGAGAGAGGAGGGAGCGAGGGAAAGAGACAGGGAGAAAGAGAAGTAAAGTGAAGGAGTGAGAAAGAGCAGTGGAAAGAGAGAGAGAGGAGGGAGCGAGGGAAAGAGACAGGGAGAAAGAGAAGTAAAGTGAAGGAGTGAGAAAGAGCAGTGGAGAGAGAGGGAGGTGGGGGGCGAGGGAAAGAGACAGGGAGAAAGAGAAGTAAAGTGAAGGAGTGAGAGAGAGCAGTGGAGAGAGAGGGGGGGGGAGAGCGAGGGAAAGAGACAGGGAGAAAGAGAAGTAAAGTGAAGGAGAGAGAAAGAGCAGTGGAGAGAGAGGGGGGG
>NW_028234433.1:28191494-28193994 GCF_977035675.1 Penaeus japonicus
ACTCAGTAAATTACATCGGAAAACTGCAATGGCTTACGTTATGGTATTAGCTTTTATACGGAACATGATCCACACCTCTTTCGCTCGCTCGCTCGCTCTGATTCTCTTTCTCTTTCTTTCTCTTTTTCTTTCTCCTTCTCCTTCTCCTCTTCTCTCTCTCTCTCTCTCTCTCTCTCTCTCTCTCTCTCTCTCTCTCTCTCTCTCTCTCTCTCTCTCTCTCTCTCTCTCTCTCTCTCTCTCTCTCTCTCTCTCTCTCTCTCTCTCTCCCTCTCTCTCTCCCTCTCTCTCTCCCTCTCTCTCATTCCCCTCCCCCTTTCTATCTCTCCCTCTCTCCCATTCCCCTCCCCCTTTCTCTCTCTCCCTCTCTTCCATTGCCCTCCCCCTTTCTCTCTCTCCCCCTCCCCTCTCCCCCTCCTCTACCCCTAAAGCCCCTCCCCGCCTCTCCACCTCTCCCTTCAGAACGATTCCATAATTCGTGAATCAATTTCTGCCACGGATTCCCATCAAAACTTTCAAAAACATGTTCATGGAAAAAGTCCGATAGGATTCTGTTCAATCAAAATGCCACACGAGTTAACCGTTCAGCACGGAGGTCATCTTCATTCATTACTATATGAATGAAGTTAAAAGGTCTATTTAATCGACATTGAAAATGTACGTGCAAAAAAGGAGATGAGTGAAATAGGTCTATTTGGTCAATTGAGAAATTAATAGACTGAAATGTTTATTCAATGCAGGTGAATATATATATATATATATATATATATATATATATATATATATATATATATATATATATATATATATATATATATTTGTGTGTGTGTGTGTGTGTGTGTGTTGTGTTGTGTTGTGTGTGGGTGTGCGTGCATGTTCGTTTGTTCAGTGCCATGTGCCGTTGGCGTGTGCCATGTGCCCGTGTGCGTCGTGCGTTTGTGTGTTCATACTCAGCTGAACCCAGGAAGCAAGCACTGTTCCTTTGCAGTCTCCCGGACGACATTAGCCGGGGTCCTCCCTCGTCTGCTGTCTGTTTTGCGCCCAGACTTCCTGACTGTCTCCCGCTCTTTTCCTTCGGCGATTTCTCCTCCGTCCTCCTCCCTCTCCTCCATCCTCCCTCCTCCATCTCCTCCCTCTCCTCCCTTTCTGCATCCCCCCTCTCCTTTCCCTCTCTCTCCTTCTCTCTACATCTCTCCCCTCTCCTCTCTCTCCCTCTCCCAATCTACTCTCATAGATTCCGGTGTTGTCTCTCTGTCTGTCGCTCTCTCGTTCTCTCTGTCTGTCGCTCTCGTTCTCTCTCTCTCTCTCTCTCTCTCTCTCTCTCTCTCTCTCTCTCTCTCTCTCTCTCTCTCTCTCTCTCTCTCTCTCTTTCTTTTTTTTCTTTCTCTCTCTCTCTCTCTCTTTCTCTTTCTCTCTCTCTCTCTCTTCTCTCTCTTTCTCTTCTCTCTTTCTCCACTCTCTCCCCCTTTTTTCTCTCTCTCTCCCCTCTCTCTCTCTCTCTCTCTCTCTCTCTCTCTCTCTCTCTCTCTCTCTCTCTCTCTCTCTCTCTCTCTCTCTCTCTCTCTCTCTCGTTCTCTCTCTTTTCCTTTCTCTATTCCTCCTCCTCCCTCCCTCTCTTTAACCTTCATCCCTCACTCACTCCCCCCTTCCCTCCCAATCCCTAGCCCGGCTCTCAACCACGACAAGAGCCACACTTCTACCTCCCTATTTACACATTCCCTTCGCCGCCCCCCTGCCCCCCTCTCCCCACCTCACCCCCATCCCCCCCTTCCTATCCTCCTCCCCGCCTCCCCCCCTTCCTATCCTCCTCCTCCCTCCCCCCCTCTCCCCACCTCACCCCTTAAAGGATTTACAAGGCAGCACGCTCTCCCCCTCTCTACTCTATTACGAAGTGTCACACACGTGCCTGTCACACACGCAGAAAGGGCTGTGCCATTTTTTTTTTTTTTTAAGCGAGCTACGCCGCTTTGTGCCTCGGCCGTGGCTTCGACTGTTGGTTGGAACAGCTGATACTTCTTCAGGAGCGATGGAGCGGGGTGGGGGGGAGGGGGTTGAGGATGGAGTCTCCCTCTTGCTTTAAAGGACTAGTTAGATTTCCTTTCTTGCTTTCAAGGTGGGGTCTACCTATTGTTTTAAAGGGTTGAATTTCCTCCTTCTTTTATAGGAATGAATCAGTCTCTCTCTCTCTCTCTCTCTCTCCCTCCCTCCCTCCCTCCCTCCCTCCCTCCCTCCCTCCCTCCTCCCTCCCTCCTTCCCTCCTTCCCTCCTTCCCTCCTTCCCTCCTTCCCTCCTTCCCTCCCTCCCTCCTTCCCTCCTTCCCTCCTTCCCTCCTTCCCTCCTCCCTCCCTCTCTCCCTCCTTCCCTCCTCCCTTCCCTCCCTCCCTCTCTCTCCTACGCACAAGACCTCAGACGGGGTCCCTTCTCCGCGGAGGCGCATCTGGGGTCAAGTCTTCTTGAGTTGAAGACCCCGCTTCCTCTAACCTGTACCCCCCTCCCCTTCCCC
>NW_028234433.1:28208994-28231494 GCF_977035675.1 Penaeus japonicus
TTGAAATCTTTAAAGTGAATTCTCTTGCGATTTCAGTTGAACCACTTTTTTCCATATCCTTCATGACATGTTGAGTAATGACACTTTATTTCTCAATCCATATGGAGTAAGGCTGGAGCAGGTGGTAATATACTGAGCGAAATCTATCGGAAAAATTGGGATTTATACAGCGTTAACTATTTCGTCGGATCGACATTACGATAACGAAGAAAACTATACCAGTCGTGATTGTGAATTGATCATATTTAGAGGATGCAGGATTATCTTATTCTATACCATGTGGGTGTAGAATATATTTCGTATATTGTATTATTCGTATTTCGTATATTATTTCGTATATTATATTATTATATTACATTCGCATATTATTTCGTATATTATAATATATTTCGTATATCATATCATTCGCATTTCGTATATTATTTTATTCTTTATCATGTGGGTATCGAATATATATATATATTTCGTCCATTCATGTGGGTGACCCGAGTGCTTTGGAATGATGTGCGGCAACTGATGTGCTCTTTCCTTTGGGTGATTTCCTGCCAAGACCCGAACCACATCTGCAGGTCGGCGAGAGATATTTTAAGATTATTGAAAATATATATATACAATTGTAAATACAAATTTTACCTCCCTGAAATGTATCTTTTTGATTTGGTCGATATTGTTCACATCATGGTTGTATCATAGTAGCCGCTTATTTATAAACTTGCAGCATGATTTCGAATAAATTGCATTTATTGAAACACCCTAACGCGGGGTGTCTGTCTGTCTCTCTCCGTCTCTCTCTTTCTCTCTCGCTCTCTCTCTCTCTCTCTCTCTCTCTCTCTCTCTCTCTCTCTCTCTCTCTCTCTCTCTCTCTCTCTCTCTCTCTCTCTCTCTCTCTCTCTCTCTCTCTCTCTCTTACACACACACACACACACTCACTCTTACTCTCACTCTCACTCACACTCACACTTATACTCTCTCTCACACACATAAACACACACACACACACACACAAAAAAAAAAAAATCGTACATAACTTGCGTGATATTATAATATCCCTTGATATTATATATCAATTCTAGAATTTCTCGAGAGACGGGAACCGGTAGAACGGACCTCAAGTTTCTCATTTAGGAATTATTGTTTCTTAATGGTATCTGACACATTTGATTGATGATAATTTTCATTTTTTCTATGATTATCTAAACTGGTGTTGGTGTCACCGTTGCAGTACTCTTTATATTAATGATTATCGTTATTACTATAAAACGATTGTAAATACTAATACTGTTACTAAATATATGACTATAATTCAATCATCATTGGTGGTCATGTCTTCATTACTATAATTTTCAAATATTACCATTATTGCCTTTTCTATTACCATGGTTATTACAAGTATTTTAATCATAATTTTTCATCGCCGATTGACATGTATGCTTAAGAGATTTTGTATTATGATCATTATTATTACTGATACCATTATCATGGTTCATGATAATAATTATTGATATTAGTTTTACTGAATTAATATTGTCGGATTTGTCATTCTTGATTTCTTCTTACAGAATCAGTTAGTTACACTATTGCCATCATCACTATTACTGCTGTTATTACAATTATCATCACATAATTAATCATAATCAGTATTAACTGAAACTGTAATGAACTGCTGATTGAGAGAAAGAGAGAGAGAGAGAGAGAGAGAGAGAGAGAGAGAGAGAGAGAGAGAGAGAGAGAGAGAGAGAGAGAGAGAGAGAGAGAGAGAGAGAGAGAGAGAGAGAGAAAGAAAGAGAGAGAGAGAGATAGAGCTTCACCTGAGTCAAGTTTAACTCACAGCCTGACTGACAAACACTCACCCTCTCTCTTTCTCTAAACACACCGTAAGAGGTAGGTAACATTTCAACTCAATCTCTAATCAAATCTGTCAATCATTTAGTCAATCTCTCAATCGATCCCATTATATTTCAATGGGGAGTAAAGTATTCTCATAACCTTAGGATGGACTCTGATAAACCATGCATTTGAAACAATGTTTATGTTGCATGTGTATATGGCTTTATTCTTAGAAAGGAGAAAGACTGATTTCTACAGCGCATTTTTAATGTCATATGACAAATATTCTGGATTTTTCTTTTGAAAATGGTATAACTGCAGAAGGTGAAAAAAAATGACAGAATTAAGAGTGACTTTATTAAAATTACATTAAAAAAATATCAATAATTTTTACAGGGTATACATGTAAAATGTGTACATACTAAACAATACTAGTGTACTTAAACGAAAACTTGTATTTTAAATGGAATTAAAGAAGGTAATACATATATTTTCTACATATAGCCTTCCTCACTTCCACAAGAGGACAGTTAATGAGATTAAAAAAACAGAAACTCTTAATTTCTCTTGTGTTAAAACATGCAACATGTTACAATATGACCATCCAAACAAGATGCATACATGAATAACTGGTCTGAAATCATAAAAAAAACATCTTTTTTTCTATATTATTAGGCATAAATATGAGATATGACATAGACTCCTAATATTCATTATAATCGTTCAGTTATTGCCTTCAGTCACTTAATCGTAATCAAAGACTTCTAATCTATAAAGCCATATCCAAGTGCTGTTGAGACACAGCCAAGTATATCTGATTTACATCCTCTGCCGAGTAATTGTCAACGCCACTTTCTCGGAGCGAATTCTTGATCATCTCGATGGTTGACGAGACGTCCTTTTTGTGGGAGGATTTTGCAACAGCTTGTATGTCTACTCCATTATAAGATTTCTTCACTTCAAGTTGCAATACTGAAAACTTGAGTAACTTTAAGGTTTCTGTGCTTCCTTCCAGCAGCCTATCACTAAGGGGACTTTCTACCGCTTTGCTCAGACTTAAAAGCTTGTGAGCAACTGTTTTAATCAATATATTGTTATCCTCATTGCTTAGAACTTCCAAGGCTTCTTTAGAGCTCACGCCTAATTTCACAACCTCCTGCATTAGCATTTTCATTGCTGGACCAAAAATGCCAAGGAATTCCGAGAGCTCCTCCAGTATTGCAAAAGTCTGCAACAGAGAGCATTTTACCAAGTTTTCATCCATGCCAGAGATATTTTCTTTTCCACAGGATGGAGGCAGCATCACACTTTGCTCACTCTTTTGGGATTTCATATTGCAGATTTTTTCCTGGGATGAAAAATTCTCTAACTGGCCTGTCCGTTCTGTCGCTATATCACTTTCCTTGGACGGATCTGCGGTGCTTTCAAGAGCCTTGCACTGCTTCCTGAGTATTTCGAGCTTTTCCTGCCACTCGGATTCTTGTTTCTCCTGCAAAACTTCCTCCCAAAACTTCGTCCAAATCGTGTCACGCAGTTCTAGGTCCTCCACATCTCCGAACTTCCTCTGATACTCTTCCATGAACATGTCTCGCACCTCTTGAAACTGTGGGTGGATTTCTGGCATTTCTAAGAACACTTGGTATTCCGACATCAACTCATTCTTCAAGTCTTTCTCTGCTTTCTCCAGCTGGTTCATGGTCCTGGTGGTTCAATAAAAAAAAATTCAGGTTTTAAAATCATGCTTAGTATTATCCCAATTCAATTTTTTCCTTGTCTCTCCCTCTGCCTGAACTGTAATATAGTAATCTGATATTTACTTTGTGGAAATATGACATTATTATGATGAGATCTTTTATCTCCAATCACACAATGGATAATCTACTAAATATGTTTATGTATTCTACTTCAGTCTGTCCTTCTCAATGGCATCACCACCATTCTAATTTCATTTGCTCAGAGATTACTAACACTGAGGATAAAAGCAACTTGGCTCTAGTCAATCTTGAAAAATCTAGGTGGACTACCAAAACACAATGACAGTAGCTGAGCTAAATTATATAAATTTCCCATTATGATCAGTCATCTGCCTTTCAAGTTCACCACTCAGCATTACCAATGTGTAAATTGCAAGTATGGGATATGGGGTATCTTTCAGATATAGTACTTGATACTGATGAATAACACTTTGGCAATGCTGAATGGTGAACTTGAAAGTGTAGTGACTGAGTGTAATCATTACAGGAAAAAGTGAAAGGTGAGGTTCTCAGAATAATCATCTCTCTGCTTATGTAACTTCTAGTGCAATTAATGATTTCATAAAACAGATATAAATAACCTGACATGTACCTTCAACCTTAAGTCTCAGTAACCATGTGATTTATCATTTCATTCTGACCTTTCATCACATACTGAATCTGAAGATATTGCCGCTGGTGACACAGTAGCTGGCAAGGCTGTAGAAGAAGGCATTGATGTGGATACAGGCTGTGAGGATGAGGATAATGAGTCAGGAGATGAAGCGGGTGCTGCAAGTGATGAAGTCAATGTTGATGACGCATTCCTTAAAGTTGTGAGCGAGGATAAAAGTGAGTCGGTTAAAATGGATGACTTCGTTGGTGATATGGAACATGAAATCTCTGAGGATGGAGATGTTAAAGACGATGATGATGAACATGACGGTGATGGTGATGGTGATCGTGACAAGCTTGGACGTCTTCTGTAGGAGCTTGACTTCCGTTTCTCTTGAGATCTCCGCCTCCTCCTGCCTTCTCTTTCGGGCGACGAGTGGGATGGCCGTCTTTTGGAAACCCTGTGTGATCCGCTGGCCACATCTTGAAAACGAGGTTGTAGAGAATAAAGGTTATAAAAGGTTAGATGAATGCAAGTGCTTAGTCAATGAGAAGTCAATTACTAGCTATTGCCAGTTTACTCATTCCATGAATTTTCTGCATTTTTTAAATTACTATCATTGCTGTTAATAATGTAATAATAATAATAATAATAATAATAATAATAATAATAATAATGATAATAATAATATTATACATTTCAAAAAGGTTAAAAAGAATGTGTTCAATGTGCTCTTGCCCATGAGAATATATTCCACCCAGCCAACTTTTTGTCTTTTCATCAAAATATTCAAGGAGCTGAAAGAAACTTGAAAGAAACTTGTACAAAGGGGTTCTCCATTAGAGCATGGGTATCAGAATCATCAACTTTAGCAGGCACATATAGCAGGCCATACAGTATAGTATGCAAGCCAGACAACAGAACTCTGGGCAGTTCACAATCACCTGTTAGGGGAGTAATACAGTAAAACAGGAAAGTTGGATCCGAGTCCAATCTCGCACTTGTTGCTGAAAGCTCTTTAAAACAAGCAAGTAAACAAAATCAAGAATTCAATTACCTTGATTCAGTACACAGTATGAAGGCCAGATATCTTACCTATGAACACTTCGCAATTGTGAACTGAGCTGAGCAATATAAAAAAGAGAAAAATTGAACTAACTCTTGTAGGCTATTCTCCCTTGGACACTATAATAAAAACTATCACACATACAATACTATCTGTAAAAGATAAAAGGAACCATTCTAAATACTGATTACACTGGGATAATGTCTTTCATTTGCCTACTCCAAAAAATCTAAGAAAAAAGTACAGGATGGCTGGATGAGCGAATAGGTCACCGTATGAATGCAAAAACGTGCCAGACCATTTGACAACCCTGTATTATAGATGATATACTAAAGTGTTACTCATTGCACGGCTTGGAATGAGGAGATCAAAAGCTAAAATCTATGCAACATAATGATTCTTGTCCTACAAAATTGGCTCCCCCTGCAAGAAGAAGAAGAAGATAAAGGAGGGGGAGGGGGAGGGGGAGGGGGAGGGGGAGGGGAGGAGGAGGGGGGAGGGGAGGGGGAGGGGGAGGGGGAGGGGGAGGAGGAGGGGGAGGGGGAGGGGGAGGAGGAGGAGTTGGAGGAGGAGGAGTTGGAGGAGGAGGAGTTGGGAGGAGGAGGAGTTGGAGGAGGAGGAGGAGGAGGAGGAGGAGGAGGAGGAGGAGGAGGAGGAGGAGAGGGAGGAGGAGGAAAGGGAGGAGGGAGAGGAGGGGGAGGGGAGTGAAGGAGGAGGAAGATTAGGATTAGGATTAGGAGGATTAGGATTAGGATTAGGAGGAGGAGGAGGATGAAGAGATGGAAAAAGAAAAAAGAAGAAAGAAAAAAGAAATAGTAAGAGAAGGAGAAGGAGAAGAAGAAAAAGGATAAAAGAGATAAACAAAAAAGAATTTTCAGAATTAGACAAAATTTCTTGAAATCGTTTACCACTTGTTTTGAATTACTTTCACAAATACTGAATAAAAAATAGGCAGATCAATAATTACATCTGTTTCGCTCTGACAGGTTTCTTGACGAGGCTTCAGACCTCAGCCTTTTTTCGAGATGTTCCCAGTGTTCATTCTTTCTGCGATGGTATCTCCTTTCTTCCCACTCATAGATACTCCTGCTTTCATCATATCTGGCACTCTTCCTCTGCCGTGGTGGTGAAGTGTCCCTCGCTTTCCTCTTGGTTCCTCTTTCACCTTTGTCAAAGTTCCTCCGCCAGGTCCTGCTTCTCTCCTCCCGGCCACTGCTCCTCCTCTCCCTGCTGCGGCTCCTGCTGCGGCTCCTGCTGCGGCTCCTACTCCTCCTCCTCCTCCTCCTGCTACGATCTCGAGCGGTGTGTTCTCTACTCCTCGCCTGCCTTACACTGCTACTTTCATAGATGTCTCTCCTCCCTTGGCACTGGTCCCTGTCTCTTCTTTCTTTGCGGACAGTTTCAACGTCTTCATCACTGGACTTGTCTTTCACCTTCTCAGCGATTTGATTGTCCTCGCCTTTCACCTTCTCAGCCACTTGGTTGTCCTCGTCTTCCACCTTCTCAGTGACTTGGTTGTCCTCGTCTTTCACCTTCTCAGCGACTTGGTTGTCCTCGTCTTTCACCTTTTCAGAGACTTGGTGATCTTGTTTGAGGTGCTTTGCGGGAGGGACCTGCGTACTTTTAAGGTTGATTACCCACTTAACCTTCTCCTTTAGTGGCTCTGTAATATGTCCCACAGACAGACCGCAAATAAGATCGTCATGGATCTCTGAGACTGGTTTGGGACTTTCCTTTGTCTCTTTAATATCTGCAAGAGGAAATATAAAAGATTACATTATCAATCTGGTCAATACAGTTCTTCAAATATTTCCACTACAACTGTGACCATTATCACAATTAACCCTCTCTGGACGGGTGGTACACTACTGTACCGCTCATTCAAAAGCCCAGTGGCTGGGTGGCACCATATGGTGCCAGTCATTTAATTGATTTAGGCTTCAGCATTCGAAAGCCCCAGCATTGTGACATTCAAGGCTGGTTAATACCAGCACCAATGAAAAAGAAGTCATTGTCACCAATATAAAAGGCAAGTTAAAATAGCAACTGCTGATTAACCCCTCATCACCCTGCACATGCTCGTAGTAGCATGCTTGGCAGCTGGCAAACATAGTTCATCCTGTCCTTCCCCCCATGAACCTATCTGCCCCCCCTCTCCTCAATGCTCCTCCCTGCTTTCTGCTCTCCACACAATGAACTTTTAGTAAGGCAATTTTCACTCAACAAGTGACCAATCAATATCAAAAGGTTTCTGCAGCTGTGCCTGAACAACTGCTGATCACAGATGTGCCACAGCTGCAGTGAAGGGGGATTAAGTCACACAAAGCCCAGTATTTAGCGGGTTAATAAAGATAAATCAAGCAACACCCACACTTCTTTGTTCTGTCTTTGCCCTCCTGTCTCACCAGTCTCTCCTAGGCTTCTGTCCTGTTCATTATTCTCTCTATTAATCTAAAACTATCACACATGCACCTTCACTTTCTGCATAAGTAATTTCCTTGGTCTCCTCCTCTTACATGAACCTTGGTATCCTTTATACTACATGTATCTGAAAAAAAAATTCTCTCCTGAAAATTAAAGTCCTTGTATCTCAATCACACATTCCTAGGCTCCTATTTCATATCCTGTTCCTTTTCCTCTCTCTCTCAACTACTTCCTGTCCTGTTCATCTGCCTCTCCTGTTTCAACTACTTCCTGTAATGCTCCTTTGCATGAGAAGGAGCTCAACTCGAGACAGGGAAAAGCAATGTAAGCCTCTCTCTTCCATTCACATTTACCTTCTCCAATACTTCCCTCTTCTTTACCTCCAATGAGAATCCTCCCTTTCAAGATCTTTCTTACCTTTATTAGTAGCTTCCTTCTTGAGATCTTCCTTGCCTTTATGACAATCCTCTATTTTGAGATCTTCCTTACCCTTTTCAAAATCTTCCTTTTTTTCATTGCACTCTACCTTACTCATTTTTAAATCTTCTCTCTTGAGGTCTTCTTTGTCTTCTCCACAATTTTCCTTTCCAAAACCTTCCCTTCTGAAATCTCCCTTGTCTCTGCTGCAATCTTCCTTTTCAAAATCTTCCCTTTTAAGATCCTCTTTGCCTCTGGTACAATCTTCCTTTCCTTTGTCACAAGCCACCTTGTCTTCACCACAGCCTTCCTCACCTTTTCCGATACCTTCCTTTTCGAGATCTCCCTTGCCTTCATCATCCTCTTCCTTTCCTCCATCACAATCTCCTTTAGTGAGGTCCTTCTTGCATTTATTGCTATCTTCCTTTCTTTTCCCATTATCTTCCCTTTTGAGATCTTCCTTGCCTTTATTACTATCTCCCTTACCAAAGTCACTATCTTCATTTTTCGAATCACAATCTTTCCTTTCGAGCTTTGCCTTCTCTTTATCACAAGCCTCCTTTCTGAGATCTTCCTTGCCCTTTTCTGAATCTTCCTTTCGGAGATCTTCTTCGCTTACACCACAATCTTTCTTTTCTTTATCTTTCTTGCCTGTATCTATCTTTGTGAGAACTTTCTGGCCTCTATCACTAGCTTCCTTTCTAAGAACTTTGTTGCCTTCACCGCAATCTTTCTTTGCATGATTCTCCTTGCCTTTATCACAATCTTTCTTTGTGAGATTCTCCTTGCCTTTATCACAACATTTCTTTGCAAGATTCTCCTTTCCTTCATCATGATCTTTCTTTATGAGATTCTGCTTTTCTTCATCATAATCTTTCTTTTTGAGATTCTCCTTTTCTTCATCATGATCTTTCTTTGTGAGATTCTCCTTTCCTTCATCATGATCTTTCTTTGCCAGATTCTCCTTGCCTTTATCATGATCTTTCTTTGCGAGATTCTCCCTTTCTTCATCATGATCTTTCTTTTTGAGATTCTCCTTTTCTTCATCACAACCTTTCTTTGCGAGATTCTCCTTGCCTTTATCATGATCTTTCTTTGCGAGATTCTCCTTGCATTTATCATGATCATTCTTCATGAGATTCTCCTTTTCTTCATCATGGTCTTTCTTTTTGCGATTCTCCTTTTCTTCACCACAACCTTTCTTTTCAAGATTCTCCTTGCCTTTATCACAATCTATCTTTGGGAGACTTTCTTTGCCGTTATCACAATCATCCTTTCCTCTCTCACAATCATCCTTTCTGGGTATATCTTTGCATGTCTCACAATCTTTCTTCTTGGGGACTTCCTTATTACAATCTTCCTCTTCTTGAGCATTATCCTTTGGCTCGGCATCTCTTCCAGCACTCACACCCTTCTTTAGAATGTCTGTGAAGGCATCGGACAGCTTCTTAACCACCAAGTTTCCCTGCGTGTATATCTTGATGTTATTTTCTGTTGCCTTGGTGATAATCTTTGACAACAGTTCCTTGTTTTGGCTCTCTGTTTGAAGGAAAGGAATGTGCTTTTAAATCATATCTAAAAGAGTAATTGAAATTACTGTTATCTTTTAAAGAAGCTGCATATATATATATATATATATATATATATATATACATATATATATATATATATATATATATATATATATATATATATATATATATATATATATATATATATATAATATAAAATAGATTTCATATAGTTATATTCAAACATATCTTACACTAATATAATAATAATAATAAAAAATAATAAATCAACGATAACAAAGTGATGATGATGTTCACCTATGGTGATAATAATAATATAAAAAAAAATATATATATATACACACATACAGGTGGTTCTCATTTAACATCTTTGTACATCAGGTTTTAAACTTTGGCTAGGAAGTGCAATACTGTGGGCCAAAGTTGTGAATGGTTTTGCATAGAAAATTGGGCATTCTCCATGGAGAAGGGAGGAACTGAAGGTTCTGATAATGCAAAGTAAACTCCTTTCATTCAATTTAAAAAAAAAATCTGATCTTGTTTTACACTTTTCAATGATTTGCTGGAACTGAACCCTGCTGTAAAATAGTCTTGCCTGTATGTGTATATGAGGGGGGAAGAGGGGGGGAAGGAGGGGGGAGGAAGAGGAAGGGGGGTAGAAAAGGAAGGAATGAGAGGAGGGAGAAAGAGGGGGGAGGGGAGGGGAGGGGAGGGGAGAGATGGAGGGGAGGGGAGGAGAGAGAGATGGAGGGGAGGGGAGGGGAGAGAGAGATGGAGGGGAGGGGAGGAGAGAGGGATGGAGGGGAGGGGAGAGAGATAGGGAGAGAAGGAGGGAGGGAGAGCAAAGAAGGGAGAAGGGGAGACAGAAACAGAGAGAGAGAGAGAGAGAGAGAGAGAGAGAGAGAGAGAGAGAGAGAGAGAGAGAAGGGAGAGAGAGAGAGAGGGAGAGGAGAGAGAGAGAGAGAGAGAGAGAGAGAGAGAGAGAGAGAGAGAGAGAGAGAGAGAGAGAGAGAGAGAGAGAGAGAAGAGAGAGAGAGAGAGAGAGAGAGAGAAGAGAGAGAGAGAGGAGAGAGAAGAGAGAGAGAGAGAAGAGAGAGAGAAGAGAGAGAGAGAAGAGAGAGAGAGAGAAGAGAGAGAGAGAAGAGAGATAGAGAAGAGATAGAGAAGAGATAGAGAAGAGAGAGAGAAGAGAGAGGAATGAGAGAGAGGAGAGAGAAATGAGAGAGAGGAGAGAGAAAAGAGAGAGAGAGAAAAGAGAGAGAAGAGAGAGGAATGAGAGAGAGGAGAGAGAAATGAGAGAGAGGAGAGAGAAAAGAGAGAGAGAGAAAAGAGAGAGAGAGAGAAGAGAGAAAGAGAGAAAAGAGAGAGAGAGAAAAGAGAGAGAGAGAGAGAAGAGAGAGAGGAAAGAAGAGAGAGAAGAGAGAGAGAAGAGAGAGAGAGAAGAGAGAGAGAGAAGAGAGAGAGAGAAGAGAGATAGAAGAGAGAGAGAAGAGAGAGGAATGAGAGAGAGAAGAGAGAGGAATGAGAGAGAGGAGAGAGAGGAGAGAGAAATGAGAGAGAGGAGAGAGAAAAGAGAGCGAGAAAAAAAAAAGAGAGAAAGAAAAAAAAAAGAGAGAGAAAAAAAAAGAGAGAGAGAAAAGAGAGAAGAGAAAAGAGAGAGAAGAGAGAGAGAAAAGACAGAAAAGAGAGAAAAGAGAGAGAGAAAAGAGAGAGAAAGAAAAGAGAGAGAAGAGAGAGAAAAAGAGAGAGAAAGAAAAGAGAGAGAAAGAAAAGAAAGAGAAGAGAGAGAAAGATCAAATTAAGGCAAACAGTAACCTGAGACATCCACTGGCAAGTTGGCTCCTCCAAATCTCTTTGCTTTTACGTTCTTCCCAAAAATCTTATAAGAGTTGAGGACACCCAGAGCATCGGAAACTGCACAGGAATCGCCAAATTCCACCATCAGAATACCTGAAGAGCAATAAGGAAATCAAGAGTTAACTTTCATCTTATTGAGTTTTACACGGTCATGGCTACTGCTACTGCTGACAGAGACAAAAGAATCATAATCTATTTTCAATAGAAGTCAAGTTGAAAAGAGAAATCCAGCAGGTAGACTATTTATTTACTTGCTACTTTATCGAACTGCGTGACTGGACGTTTAAAGGACTTGATGACTCCGCACACCTCCAGGATATTCTTGACAGCTTCATCTTTGAAATGAGGAGCGATATTGTCAATAGTAATCCAACATTTGTTTTCTCCTGTTGTTGCTGAGCTTCTCCTTACTGCAGCTAGTATTTTTGCGGCTCTTGGTGGCTTTTCCTCTTTCCTGGTAGGTTGTGAGAGTGAGTCCTGTTTGATCATTTCCTCTTCCTGTTGTTTAGCTTCTTGGGGAGCAAGAGGTGCTTTCTGACCATAGTCTTGCCTGTTGATTGCATCTGGCTGCACAAGTTTGGGCAGAATGGAAGGAGGAACTCTAGAAATTGTACCTTGTGAGGCATTAGTCTCCTTGTCTGATGGAATGATATACTTTAAAGCTTTACCTTTTTCGCCACATGACTTTTTTGCTACATCTTTCTCAGTATGATTAGCTTCAGAATCTCCTAGTTTTGAGAACACAGATCCTTTAGAACAAATCAAAGGTACTTTCTGAATCTTCACTGAAAACATTACATTATTTATCTGCTGTTCGGTAGACTTATTCCCTACATTACAGGAAGACTCTCCAGCAGATGAAACAGATGAATCAGCCATCATCTGCTCAGCATGAGAAACTTCCTTATGACCTTCACATGAAGTCAATCCTATCTCCTGCATTTGGCAGTCTTCAGCTTCCAAGGCAAGAGGACTGCTTGTACTGACTGATTTTCCAAACCTATCTCCTTCTGTTTGACTCGACATACATTCTTCCTTGTCGACGGAGAGAGACTCTAGTTCATTAGGTGCATTCTTCACTACACCATATGATAATTCAGAGCACTTCTGAGAGTCAGTTTTGCTTGGTGGTTCTGCATTGGGATGAAGTTTTGAACTTTCAGAAATGTTTTTATCTTCCTGCCTGCATGACTGCCCTGTTACTCCAGTATCTTTCTCATCCCTTTTCATACTTTTCTTATGAAGACCTGGTGGTTTTATAGAATAGTGAAGCTGGTTATTTTTGCAAATCATAAAAGAAGTAATCTTATCTATCTATCTTTCTATCCATAAATATATGTAGATATAAGCTCTACATCAATAAACTATTCTATTTTTTAAATTAAATCATGACTAATCATTGAAGTCAAACTATAAACATGAACATATGACATCCTGACATTGCTCCTTATAACTGAAGAATGTGCAGATAACACCTGTTAACTATAATCCTTCTTTTACAATATTTGCTATTCACATTCAAGGAACAATCTACAACCTGTAAACTTACTTGGTTCTTCAACTGAGGGAGTCTTTGCTTTGTGACAAACTGGGACTCCCAACTTCATCTCGTTCCCTACTTCCTCTCGGGTCCGGTCTCCTTCCCTAACACCTAATGCTGACTCAGTCGATTTGCAGGGATCTTTTTCCTCATTTTTGGTCCAATCCTCTGACTGCTTCTTGCCTACAATGCTAGTAATTTTATTTTGGTGCTGCTCAACAGTGGCCTTAGCTGTTATAATTTCAACACTATCCTCAAATCCTTCCGCAAATGGGTTTCCTGGCACTTGACTCTGTTCTTCTTTTTGTCCAGTTGGTGTTGTCTTCCATTCTGCTGGACAATCAGCTGACTTCTTCACCTGATTCTGAGGGTTATTTCCTGGAAACGAAGAGGAATCTAATAATTTCCATCTCTTAAACTTTATAAAGTGTGTGCAAAATACTAACAAAATGTTATCAATATCATTATTTACTAGATTAAAAAAAAAAAAAAATACACACGATATATGAGTCAAGACTTGGCCACTGTAATGACACATTATATTGTTTTGCTATTCATTTCCACTTTTGTTGGTTATCAGAAATACACCACTCCTATTTCTCAGCTGCTCATCATACCTGGTTCTCTGCTTGGAAGATTCCTATTCTGCAGGATTGAAGCCTCTCCCACGCTGTGCTTCTCGTCTTTCTCCAGTGCACACTTCTCAACTGCATCAGGTATATGAGAATCCAGTCGGTTACTGAACACAGCTGCTGGTCCTTTGCTCTTTGCGATTTCAAGTTCGAAGGAATTTGGATTTGGTTCAGGAAGTTTCTGATTTTCACTTAGTCTTACATGCAAGTTTTCTTCATTCTCTTTTGTGACTGATCCTTCAGCATCTACATGGCTGTCTCCTGGACATTTAGCTGGATTTTGTGGAGTCTCTTCTGAAAATAAAAAGAAAAGATTAAATACATGTACAATTAAATGTGCTCTGTGTATATACAATATCAGATAACTACAATTCAGCATTTATAAATATAAGAATACATTGGTCTCCTAACTCTAACATTCTATTGATGTGTGATTTTGGATTCATTGACAACTTGGAAATCCTACCGTGATCCTAGCTCGGCAATGGATAAGCCAAGAATGGTGATCATGTGCAAATATTCTATATTTTAATGACATTCACCGATGAGTCATGATCATAAAGTTTCTTTCACCCAACAAAATTTCCACATCTTTTTGAGGAGGGATTTTTACTCTCCCTAAAATAATTAAATTCAATATTCACCATTGGGAGAATCATAAAAAGCAGCAAGGAGATGAAGTGAAACATAACTTGCTAACTAGCATTAGTTGCTGGCTGAGGTTTCAAAACAAACATTCCATCAAACATGATCACTTACTGAGTCAGTTTGACCTTGACCACATGGTGGGTTATTATCCATCTTGATGGATACAGATACCTATTAAGGTATCTGTATTTTTTTCATGTGTCTGATTATCTATGGAATTCTAAAAGTCAAAATGGGAAGGTTCAACTTAGATCTTTTCCTAGACTACTTTTGTCTTTTCCTACTTAAATTCTGCCTCTAGATTTGCAATTTCTAATGTACTGTATTTTTGATAATCTATGAATAACTGAAGTTGCAACTTTACTGCAAAGCACAACTTTTTTTAGTACATAAAACAGAGAGGATAACAGAATCATGAGTACTTATTGTAAAGAAGAAAAAAACTTGATCTACTGGAAATTTTGAATACAAAAATGAATGCTTTTGGATCTGCAAGAACATGAAATCTGAAAATAATAAATATATATTACCTGTGTCAAGACATAAATTAAGCTTACCATAGAATGTTGATCCTTCCTGGACTGGCTGTCCTTTAGTATCCTCTGTATTCATCAAGCATTGAAGCATGTCTTTCATAAGTTTATTCCAATGCCTCAATACTCCCACATCCTTTGAAATATCTTGTGTAATGTCTATGAAACTCAATATAAGCTTCCTTTCACTGTGGTACTTCCTCAGCAGTGCTCTCTGCTCTGCTTTGAGAGACAGGTCCTCTAGCATTGCCATCCACTCAGATATGAGAGCAGTACTGTACACATTCCACAGCTGCGATTGGCCAATAAGAAATGAGATGTTCAGCTTCTTTTCCCTCACTGCATGAATGTAGCTATGTGAACAATGGGAGTTTACCCCTGCCCATACAACAGCGTCTGGGGGGATGGGAGCTAGGACTATGGAAGAACCCTCCCCCAAATATTCTTTGGCACAGGAGATGAAATCCCTGGCTTGGTTAATGATTTTGCTAATGTCCCTCTTGACTTGAGTAAATGAATACGATTTTTTCAGATCACAGTACAGCGCAGGATTTAGACATTTAGCCTCTAGGCATTTTGGCCCGGCAAGAGTAGGAGTATACAAGAGTGAAGGCAAGTCCACCAGCAATACCCAGAGAGCATGATGGGACCAATTCTTTTGATATTCTTTAATTATAACTTTGTTCAAATCATTAAAGTATACTCTCTGGTCAATGAAATGTAATGGCAGATCCAGCTCCATAAGCTTCAACTGTGTATACATGCATTTGGATCCAATGATGATAACATTATTGTAATTGTAGTTCAGTTTATTTACCAGTTCTCCCTTCTCTGAAGTCTTTGGTGTCATGGCCTCTTTTGGTGCAGGATTAAGGTTTAATTCATCATGTTGCATGAGGACTGCTGGGGTCAATGTGGGGTTTGATTTTACTTGCTCTGGGAGTTCCATGACTGTCACTGCTTTCCATCTGGCATTTGACACATCTTGCTCTGATTTCATGACAGCAGCCGGAGTAGGACTTGGGTTAAGTGTTCCTTGTTTTGAAGGTGAGGCCATTGCTGGTGTTGGGCTAGAGGTGGGTTTATCCAGCTCTGAAGGACTTGTGAGAGGTGCTGCTGTGGATTTTTGATTCAGACTTTCTTGCTCTGAAGGTCTGGAGACTGGCAGAGACCCGGACTCTGATTTCCTCCTCTCAGTCACTAGCGTCGGATGGGGCTTTGACTCTTCTATTGATCCCTGAGATATCAGCTGTCTTGGTGTAAGTCTTAGTGCCATTTGGATAATCACTTTCATCATCACTATCCACGCTTTACTTACATATGTGTAATCCTGGAAATCCATTACTGGCACTAGGTTCCTGCCATTAAGTGCTTCTCTGTACTGCATGATCACCTGTGGCGACATTCCACAGTTGATCAAATCCTCATCAATATGCAATGCATTGCAATATGCATTGAAAACAGCATACAAACAGTTTAAAATCTTGCTTGGAGTGCAATACCAATTATTAATTTCACAGATCTTATGGAGGTCATCGTGCACTGGGAAGCTCTCCTCCTCAACCACAGTGGCTGGCACAGGAGGGACTAACACCACGACACCACGGCTTCCGAGTTTCCTTTGCACGGCCTCTTTCATTTGCTTGCTGAGGTACAGCATGAGCCTTACCATGTCTTTCATCCTCTTTCTGGTATTGCACTCTCTGAAAGTGAGAGAAGAGAGTCGAGGGAAACATCTCCTGCAGGAGGAGCAGGGTTCAAACTCAACAAAGTCATAGATTCCCATTGTTAAGACCCACAGAGAGTTTTTCGTCTCTTCAGTCAGATTTTTACTCACTATGTCTGAAATGGTTGACAGTCTTATGTCCTCATTTGCCAGAACAATAACCTGAAAATTTTTAGGAGGAAAAAGGTGGTGAGAAAGTTAGGATATTGTTATATCTATCACATATAATCACTGGGTTTCATTAAACTTATCCCAAGTAGCTTCAATAATATATCGTTTATACTTCACCTTACTTACTTTGGCTGAAGTTAATTTGGAAAGAACTTTTTTGTACATAATGTTGCCAAGAACAACAACATTCTTAAAGAAGGGTTCTCGAGTGTCATCATCTGGTTTGCTAGATTAAAGAATGTATATACATATATACATATACTAAAAACCGATAGATATAGTATGAACTATTCTTAATTTGTTCTGCAGTTTTATTCATGATGAAAGATAATTTAATAATAGTGCTACGATAAAAAAAGATGAAAAGGGGGTGGGTAAAAAAAAACATACCTAATATTTCTGGAACTTCTCAAAATGGATGCAGTTCCTTTCATAACCTGTACAGATGAGCATAACAAGTTAAACACTGTGCATTAAGACAAAAAATGAATCATAATCAATAATAAAATGGCTTTCTACAAGAAGAAATTTTTCTTTACAGACTATTTGGCTCCCTCTTTTCCATATAAATATGGAGTCAAGTGGTGACCTGCAACTTTAGCAGGTTGTATTGTCCCCATTCTTTTGGATTTTTTATATATTTTTGAAAAAGGAATATATCCAAATAAAAGAAAGAGAGAGGGGAAGAAAGAAAGAGATAGAGAGAGGAAGTGGAAGTGAGAGTGGTATAGGGATGGAAGGAGGAAGAGAGAGAAAGAGAGAAAAAATATCTGAATATAAAGGGTTTTGAGATGAAATATATCTAACCTGTAATGATGAAGAGATCGGTGTCTTGCCTGAAGAACCTGAAGGGGCAGTAACTGGTACTCGCTTTGTAGGGCCTGCAAGTGTTGTAGACAACATCTTAGCATGTGACACTACAGGACTCCTTACTGTTTTACCTGTGATATTTGGATTTTTAGATGAATTGAGATCTGTGCTTGTAGAATCCTTACAGGTAGCTGGTGTTGCAGTCACAGGCTCTGATGGGGTAGTACTTGTCATCTCATCTGAAGATAAATTATTGGCAGAATTTGATATAGTGTTGATGAGCACTTTACCTGCAAATTTTAGTGTAACTGGTCCCCTGCTTGTAACACATGATACAGCGCTTGGTAATTTAGCTGATGGTTGTGTAACTATCCTGTTTAGTGTCTTAAATGTAAAGGCTGATGGACTACTGACTACTGTTGTGGTTGTAGAACTTCTATTACTGGTTGTTGACTTGTTTGTAGATAGTAGTGACATTGTTTTTTTTGCAGTTAGTGTTTTGTTAGCTGAAGGTGCTGTGATTAACATCTTACTTGTAGAAGCTGTTGTTGTAGCTGTCAACTTGCTTGAGGAAGCTGTTGCTGTGGCTGGTGTCTGAATTGTAGCATTTGTTGTGCATGGTTCCTTCCTATTGGAAACTGTTGTAGTTAGTGTCTTGCTTGTAGAAGCTACTGTTGTATCTGATGTCTTGCCTGTTGAAGCTGTTGTAGTTTGTAAATTGCTTGTAGAAGATACTGTTATACCATGTATCTTGTTTGTAGAAACTGGATTCTTGTTTGTAGAAGCTACATTAGTAGCTGGTGTCTTGCATGCAGAAACTACAGTTGTAGCTGGATTCTTGCTTGCAGTAGCTGATGTCTTGCATATAGATGTTGTAGTTATCTTACTTGTAAAATCTACCACTGAATCTGGTGTATTGTTTGTAGAAGCTACAGTTATAGCTTGTGTCTGGCATGTAGAAGCTACTGTTGTAGCTGGTGTCTTGCTTGTAGGCGTTGTAGTTGGTGCCTTGCTTGTGGAAACTACTGTTGTAGTTGGTGCCTTGCTTGTGGAAACTACTGTTGTAGTTGGTGCCTTGCTTGTGGAAACTACTGTTGTAGTTGGTGCCTTGCTTGTGGAAACTACTGTTGTAGCTGGTGTCTTGCTTGTGGAAACTACTGTTGTAGTTGGTGTCTTGCTTGTAGAAACTACTGTTGTAACTGGTGTCTTGCTTGTAGAAACTACTGTTGTAGCTGGTGTTTTGCTTGTAGAAACTACTGTTGTAACTGGTGTCTTGCTTGTAGAAACTACTGTTGTAGCTGGTGTCTTGCTTGTAGAAACTACTGTTGTAGCTGGTGTCTTGCTTGTAGAAACTACTGTTGTAGCTGGTGTCTTGCTTGTAGAAGCTACTGTTGTAGCTGGTGTCTTGCTTGTAGAAGCTACTGTTGTAGCTGGTGTCTTGCTTGTAGAAGCTACTGTTGTAGTTGGTGTCTTGCTTGTAGAAACTACTGTTGTAGCTGGTGTCTTGCTTGTAGAAACTACTGTTGTAGTTGGTGTCTTGCTTGTAGAAGCTACTGTTGTAGTTGGTGTCTTGCTTGTAGAAGCTACTGTTGTAGTTGGTGTCTTGCTTGTAGAAGCTACTGTTGTAGTTGGTGTCTTGCTTGTAGAAGCTACTGTTGTAGTTGGTGTCTTGCTTGTAGGTATTGTAGCTGGCGCTTTGCTTGTAGAAACATCTGTTGTTGCTGGTGTCTTACTTGTAGAAGCTACTGTTGTAGTTGGTGTCTTGCTTGTAGAAACTACTGTTGTAGTTGGTGTCTTGCTTGTAGAAGCAACAGTTGGTGTTGGTGTCTTGCTTGTAGAAACTACAGTTGCAGTTGGTGTCTTGCTTGTAGAAACTACTGTTGTAGCTAGTGTCTTGCTTGTAGAAGCTACTGTTGTAACTGGTGTCTTGCTTGTAGAAGCTACTGTTGTAGCTGGTGTCTTGCTTGTAGAAACTACTGTTGTAGCTGGTGTCTTGCTTGTAGAAACTACTGTTGTAGCTAGTGTCTTGCTTGTAGAAGCTACTGTTGTAACTGGTGTCTTGCTTGTAGAAGCTACTGTTGTAGCTGGTGTCTTGCTTGTAGAAACTACTGTTGTAACTGGTGTCTTGCTTGTAGAAACTACTGTTGTAGCTGGTGTCTTGCTTGTAGAAGCTACTGTTGTAACTGGTGTCTTGCTTGTAGAAGCTACTGTTGTAGCTGGTGTCTTGCTTGTAGAAACTACTGTTGTAGCTGGTGTCTTGCTTGTAGAAACTACTGTTGTAACTGGTGTCTTGCTTGTAGAAACTACTGTTGTAGCTGGTGTTTTGCTTGTAGAAACTACTGTTGTAACTGGTGTCTTGCTTGTAGAAACTACTGTTGTAGCTGGTGTTTTGCTTGTAGAAACTACTGTTGTAGTTGGTGTCTTGCTTGTAGAAACTACTGTTGTAGCTGGTGTCTTGCTTGTAGAAACTACTGTTGTAGTTGGTGTCTTGCTTGTAGAAACTACTGTTGTAGCTGGTGTTTTGCTTGTAGAAGCTACTGTTGTAGCTGGTGTCTTGCTTGTAGAAACTACTGTTGTAGCTGGTGTTTTGCTTATAGAAGCTACTGTTGTAGCTGGTGTCTTGCTTGTAGAAACTACTGTTGTAACTGGTGTTTTGCTTGTAGAAGCTACTGTTGTAGTTGGTGTCTTGCTTATAGAAGCTACTGTTGTAGCTGGTGTCTTGCTTGTAGAAACTACTGTTGTAGTTGGTGTCTTGCTTGTAGAAACTACTGTTGTAGTTGGTGTCTTGCTTGTAGAAACTACTGTTGTAGTTGGTGTCTTGCTTGTAGAAACTACTGTTGTAGTTGGTGTCTTGCTTGTAGAAGCTACTATTGTAGCTGGTGTCTTGCCTATAGAAGCTACTGTTGTAGTTGCTGTCTTGCTTGTAGGTATTGTAGCTGGCGCTTTGCTTGTAGAAACATCTGTTGTTGCTGGTGTCTTACTTGTAGAAGCTACTGTTGTAGCTGGTGTCTTGCTTGTAGAAGCAACAGTTGGTGTTGGTGTCTTGCTTGTAGAAACTACTGTTGTAGCTGGTGTCTTGCTTGTAGAAACTACTGTTGTAGCTGGTGTCTTGCTTGTAGAAGCTACTGTTGTAGCTGGTGTCTTGCTTGTAGAAACTACTGTTGTAGCTGGTGTCTTGCTTGTAGAAACTACTGTTGTAGCTGGTGTCTTGCTTGTAGAAACTACTGTTGTAACTGGTGTCTTGCTTGTAGAAACTACTGTTGTAGCTGGTGTCTTGCTTGTAGAAACTACTGTTGTAGCTGGTGTTTTGCTTGTAGAAGCTACTGTTGTAGCTGGTGTCTTACTTGTAGAAACTACTGTTGTAACTGGTGTCTTGCTTATAGAAACTAATGTTGTAGCTGGTGTCTTGCTTGTAGAAGCTACTGTTGTAGCTGGTGTCTTGCTTGTAGAAACTACTGTTGTAGCTGGTGTCTTGCTTGTAGAAACTACTGTTGTAGTTGGTGTCTTGCTTGTAGAAACTACTGTTGTAGCTGGTGTCTTGCTTGTAGAAACTACTGTTGTAGCTGGTGTCTTCCATGTAGGTATTGTAGCTGGTGTCTTGCTTGTAGAAGCTACTGTTGTAAATGGTGTCTTGCTTGTAGAAACTACTGTTGTAGCTGGTGTCTTGCTTGTAGAAACTACTGTTGTAGTTGGTGTCTTGCTTGTAGAAACTACTGTTGTAGCTGGTGTCTTGCTTGTAGAAACTACTGTTGTAACTGGTGTTTTGCTTGTAGAAGCTACTGTTGTAGTTGGTGTCTTGCTTGTAGAAACTACTGTTGTAGCTGGTGTCTTCCATGTAGGTATTGTAGCTGGTGTCTTGCTTGTAGAAGCTACTGTTGTAAATGGTGTCTTGCTTGTAGAAACTACTGTTGTAGCTGGTGTCTTGCTTGTAGAAACTACTGCTGTAGCTGGTGTCTTGCTTGTAGAAACTACTGTTGTAGCTGGTGTCTTGCTTGTAGAAACTACTGTTGTAGCTGGTGTCTTGCTTGTAGAAACTACTGTTGTAGCTGGTGTCTTGCTTGTAGAAACTGCTGTTGTAGCTGGTGTCTTGCTTGTAGAAACTGCTGTTGTAGCTGGTGTCTTGCTTGTAGAAACTACTGTTGTAGCTGGTGTCTTGCTTGTAGAAACTACTGTTGTAGCTGGTGTTTTCCTTGTAGAAGCTACTGTTGTAGCTGGTGTCTTGCTTGTAGAAACTACTGTTGTAGTTGGTGTCTTGCTTGTAGAAACTACTGCTGTAGCTGGTGTCTTGCTTGTAGAAACTACTGTTGTAGCTGGTGTTTTGCTTGTAGAAGCTACTGTTGTAGCTGGTGTCTTGCTTGTAGAAACTACTGTTGTAGTTGGTGTCTTGCTTGTAGAAGAAACTCTTGTAGCTGGTGTATTGTTTGTAGAAACTACTGTTGTATTTGGTGTTTTGCTTGTAGGAGCTACTGTTGTAGCTAGTGTTTTGCTTGTAGAAGCTACTGTTGTAGCTAGTGTTTTGCTTGTAGAAGCTACTGTTGTAGCTAGTGTTTTGCTTGTAGAAGCTACTGTTGTAGCTAGTGTTTTGCTTGTAGAAGCTACTGTTGTAGCTGGTGTCTTGCTTGTAGAAGCTGTTGTTGTAGTTGGTGTCTTGCTTGTAGAAACTACTGTTGTAGTTGGTGTCTTGCTTGTAGAAACTACTGTTGTAGTTGGTGCCTTGCTTGTAGAAACTACTGTTGTAGTTGGTGCCTTGCTTGTAGAAGCTACTGTTGTAGCTGGTGTTTTGCTTGTAGAAGCTACTGTTGTAGCTGTCCTGCTTGTAGAAGCTACTGTTGTAGCTGGTGTCTTGCTTGTAGAAACTACTGTTGTAACTGGTGTCTTGCTTGTAGAAACTACTGTTGTAGTTGGTGTCTTGCTTGTAGAAACTACTGTTGTAGCTGGTGTTTTGCTTGTAGAAGCTACTGTTGTAGC
>NW_028234433.1:28241494-28243994 GCF_977035675.1 Penaeus japonicus
TTTTATTGTACTGGCTTTTCTATATCACTCTCAGAGCCCTGGTTACCTTTTTCAAAACCAGCCGGTGTTCCTTTAACCATGCATTATCACAACTTTCTTATCCACTTTCAATTTAATATTTTCTTAATTAAGAGACCGATATTTTTTCCGTGTTTTAATGGCCATTACCTTCGTTTTTTTCGTACTTCTCACAGTATTTTCTTAGCAATAACATTATCAACCTTTTTCAAAGATAACAAGATGACACCTACACTCAAAACTCTTCTTCCTCTTTCAAATCGTAGAGTTTTAAAGCTCTTTATAAACTGATTTACCTTTAAAATAAATCGTTTTATTGTTTCCGTCCACCTCTCCTATCTCTTACTAAAGCAACGTGTTCGAACTCTTTTCCGAAGCAAAACCATCGGATTCGAACAGTTATTTCGAAACGAATCAAGAAGGATTTCGAAGCAAATTAATTAATGACGTCGAATTTCATTTAAATACGCAATCGGATCTGAAGAAACGCGTAAGGAACTTTTAATTAAGGTATTCGAGCTCTCCTTAAGAAGTAAGTTACGAGATTCGAACCGTTCTTGTGAAGCTAGTTAGAGAATTATTATTACTATTATCATTATCATCATGATCAGCATCATTGTTTTCACCATCATCATCTTCATCACCACCACCGCCACCACCACCACCATCATCATCATCATCATCATCATCACCGCCACCACCACCATCATCATCATCATAATTATCATCATCATCATCACCACCACTACCATCATAATTATTGCCATCACCCACCAAACCGCTATCACAACTCTGAAACTCTCACAAGTAACACCCATACCTTAATCAAAATCTGAGTTTCTACCTATTTAATATACGAATTAGCAACACAACAAATACACTACAACAACAATTTGCGTGTCAAATTGCGTGTCACACACATCACCACGACCTCTGCCAAGCCGATGTCACTGGGCTACTTTTGCTACTTTTGTGCTACTTTCTGCTACGCTAACTGAGTCCTGTGCTGTCCTTGGGTAGGAGGAGGCGAGCAGCTGAGAGCCACAGCCACAGGAAGAGGGAAAATGATAATGAATGTGTATGGAAATATCAAGCCAGGGAGGGAATGGAATGATAATGATAATAATAGTGATAATGGTACATACAAGTGCTGTCGTGACTGCATAGGAAGAAGGAAAATGATAATGATAGTGTAAGGAAATATGAAGCCAGGGAGGGATTGGAATGATGATAATAATAAGATTGATAATTGTGATGAATGGAGAGGTTGTAATTGTAATAGTGATATTATTAATATTAATGACATTTGTTTACTGTTGCTTCTGCTGTTACTACTACGAACAACGACAGAATAAATTATAATATAATGATAGTGATATTGGCATTGACTCTGTTAATAACAAGGACAGTAATAATGATGATTATGACGATATATATATATATATATATATATATTATAATATATATATATATATATATATATATATGTATATATATTTATTAAAAAAAAAATATATATATATATGTATGTATATATGTATATATATATATATATATATATATATATGTATATATATGTATAAATATATATATGTGTATATATGTTATATATATGTATATCTGTACAGATGTGTATATATCATGTATATATATATATATATATATATATATATATATATATATATATATACATATACATATATACATACATGCATGTACACACACACACACATTTCTCCTTATCATTATCATTCTATATTACCATAACGACTCAAGCGTATGTCACCCTTATATCCTTAATGTATCCTGCAACCACATCTGCCTCTCCTACCTGCTTAACGTACCTTCCTGGACAAACCCTTTCACTAATGATTGCCATTAGCTGTGCATTCGCTTAACTACATAATGCAAACCATTCTAGATTTCCCCTAGTTTCGTGAGACCACAATCTGTCTTAGATTTTCTCTTAAGACTCATACAGACAGACCCCCGAAACAGCCCTATCAGATCCTTACCATTAACACTGAAACTCTGAAGGTTCGTGTGGCTGCAATCCCTGCTGTTGAAGCTGGGACCGCCTGTGTTGCAGATACCGCCCTCTGCCCGGGTGTGATAAAAGTAAAAGCAGTAATCAAGTTGCGAGATGCTGAATCAAATCTCAGCTATCTCTGCTTTCAAGATGCTGACTCACTCCAAGCCACGACATCACTATCAGCGCAGCCGCTACTGAAGCAGGCACTTATTCAGCCCTGGTCTTCTCTCTCTCTCTCTCAGGTGTCTGCCAGCCCCCGTGGCCTTGTGACCTTGGCTAGACTCTTGGCTTAATCCCCCGCCCCCCTTTGGGTCAAGTCAGCCAGAGACTAAGTCTGTTTCCCAGCAAGACCTCCGTCGTAATCTCTCTTTATGCAATATGTTACTCCAATTAATAAACACATACAGCTGATCGCTATAATTTCCTTGCTCTAACCAGTTATCTGTAAGT
>NW_028234433.1:28256494-28258994 GCF_977035675.1 Penaeus japonicus
ACTAACAATTTGCATCATCTAAGCCTTACGAGGGAATTCGTGACGTAAAACCGAATAATCCAAAAAGAGATGTTTCCTTTTTTCGAACATATGGCCGCCTAAGGACCCAGTGGAGGTCCTGAATACGAGTCGTCGGATATGTTTCGGAAGAGAGATCGGCGACCTGCGACTGATGATCGCTGACGAGGGACACCGGCTAAGGCGATCGGCGTCGTCGGACTTAATTATCACTAACGACGTCCGGCGTCCTTTCATTAATGTCATTATTGTTTCATTATTGATTATCATTACCACTGTTAAGATTATTTTGATAATGATGATAAGCATTAATATCATTATCATCATTATCGTTATCTAACCATTTTAATCAACAATATTAATATGTTCATATCTATGTATCTGTATCTTTCTCTCTATATATGTATGTATTGCAAGAACTGTAGACTTTGTCATCTGTCGTCCATCCTTCCGCTAGAGAACGAAACAAATATCGACTTTGATTGGAGATAATCCTTCGAATGTTGAAAATGATAGAGACCGGAACTCCGTGCTTCTGAAAAAACTGAAAAAATAAAATTAAGGATCGAATAAATATAATTTGATAGAGAGATAGCATTAAGAAAAACAAAACATTGTGTCTCTAACATTTCCTTTAATATCATTACATACTTTTGATTGAAAAAGGTGTATAGAAAAAAAAAAAAAACAAAAAAACAGGAACGGCTGAAAAGTAGAATCGTTAGCGTGCAAACATACCAGACTGAAGACGAACAGCGGCGTTAAACTCTACGGGAGACAAACCCAGGTTTCACTTACTATTCCATCCGGTTGGCATTTAATTGTTCGTGAAAAAACATTTCATAATAAGATAAATATTGATGATGGCAGCTACGGCAGCTAAAACGATGATGGTGACTACGATGATGACGTGATAATGATCCCAGTGATAAGGAAGAGAGTGACGGTGATGATAATGATCATGATAGTGATTATGGTGATTGTATAATGATAATGATGAAAATAATTATTGTAATAACAATGATCATAATAATAATAATGATTGTAATGATAATAATAATAGTAATAATATGGTGTTGGTTATGGAGGTTGTTGGCGGGGAGCAAGTAGTGTGTATTCAATTTGTAGTGAAGAGGTAAAGAACATCCTGCTCGGGGGGAGGGGAGGGGGGAGGTGTGATATCTATGGTGACGGATGCTCCCTCCTTCTGAGCAAAGACTATATATGTCTTTGGCTTTTGAGGAGGCATCGCACTTTGTCCAATGTTTTTGTCGATTGCACACAGCTGTTCAGAGAACATTCCATTCAAGAGGTTGATTTTTTCATAAGATTTTCACTGATGAAATAAGGTTCATGGCGTGTTTAGCCGTCTTTTCTCTTTTATGAGAGATATTTAAGGAAAGGTGTGGAAATACAACGTTTTTGATGGCGATGTTCTTTTATTTACATATTTGATAACTTTCGAAGTGCCACGATGAAAACATTAAACAATAGTTAAAAATCAAGACCAGAAAAATATCTACATTTAAAGCAAAGTATGTCAAAGGCACATTCCTAGTTCCAGGACCCTTCCTCGCCAGCATTTTAATTTCGAGGGAGAGCTAGAAAGTCTCGCCAAAATCAAGGGAAAATCACAAGTTACCTTTCTTAAAGGGTGAATTTTTTATTGTTAGATTCTTTAACAGCAGTAACCAGGTTTTAAAAAGGGCTTTTCGTGTTTAAAGGTATTTAAATGATTTTACATTATTCGGATATTTTATGGTTTTATTTATAACCCATGGGAGATAGATTTGCTTGCCCAGTCTCCAGGATGGGTTTTATTTCAGAGCGAGGCAGCTTGAAGTAACAAAATTCGTATCTTCCCACTCTCTTTCAGTCACTCATTATAAAACTAGAGCCATTTTTGCATTTTATTTTTTGTGTATTTTATTATGTTTAGAGACTTATATGTGCCATATGACAGGCTCTATCAATGCTGAAGTTGAATAAAATTGAAGTATATGATCCATATCAGCTCATTATTTTCTTTAAACTCAGTGTGATTATGGGAGGACAAAAATCAATTATATTTTTTTGTATCTTTATGCTGTCATGAACACATACAAAACATATAACCATCTCAAAAGGTTGGTAACTTGCTGTGTGCCATCGCTCTCTAAATATAGTGGTTGCTAGAGACCATGGATGGGTGCCATTCAAGGCTCTCTCGCCTGCTAGTGCTAGGAAAAAGTGGTGCCATCTAGGTTTTGGATGTTAGGTATGCTTAATATTATGGTAATTATAGTAATTATGACTGCAATTGCCATTGTCACCCACTCCTTACTAATAGCACAATAAAACAGCACAGTGATCCAAAATCCCTGAATGTCATGTACATCATGATGTCCTTTGTCAGGCCAAAGCTCCTGCATCATGTATGTCGTGACACTCGTCCACAATGGGTTAATAGTTTTTGGCAGTTTATGAAAGCTCATGAATTTTT
>NW_028234433.1:28263994-28266494 GCF_977035675.1 Penaeus japonicus
AATCGCATTCTTCGTACGGGCACACATATGCTGGCTCGTCGGAGTGGGTTGTCATGTGGCGGCTCAAGTCAAACGTGTGTATAAACCTAAGGGGGCATTAAAGGTCTCCATAAAGTTACTGTGAAAAGTTGCAAGCATAGGAAAAAAAAAAAAGAGAAAGAAAGAAAGAAAGAAAGATGAAGTGGAAGACAGAGAATAAATGAAAATGAGAAAGAAAAATAAAACTTGTACCATGATCTCACATATCAATATGAAAAACGAAAAATATTCACGTTTATGTACTTACCCTCGGCCACACTGAGGACACTTGTGCGTCTTCTCTTTGGAGTGTCTGAAGCGGAAGTGGGTCGCAAGGGCCGACTTGGAAGGGGTGGTCATGTCACACTCGGAGCACTTGAAGAGGTTGATGTGATGCCGTAGGTGATCCCTGAGCAGTCTCTCGGTTCCAAATTTTCTTGAGCAGTGAGAGCACTTGTAATGCAACACTGAAAATTATGGATAGCAGTACTTAGCTTTGCATTTTACTTTGATATTTGATTTGGTTATTTTCATATTCTCAGAGATCTGTGAGTGAAATCTATGTTTATATAATCTGATATATAAATTTATTGCAACTTAAAATATATTTTTATACATATTTACTTTACAAAATCTATAATTAAAACAAAAACGCCCATGAGGATAGTGCTGAGGAAATATACCATTGTACTGACATTGGAGTTTGCTATTAACCCAATGCTGACGGGCCTGGCCAGAGCTGGCAACCCCCTACTCCAGGCTCAGTAATACCGCCAGGGTCGTGATGCCGGTACTGTGATACGACACACCCAACACACACCTCAGATGGAGAACGTGAGGCCTCTCTGCTTCTCGAGTGATTACTCCTCGTTTCACTGATTATTAGCATCGCATCTTACTCCCCATGGTACAATACACGGCGAAGGAGTTCACAAAGGAAAGGTCAAAGAGGAAGAAGATGATCTTCCAATACCACACCCTCAACTTCGGAGGGGTGGAATACGAGGTGGAGAATTAGTCCCCAACGTCAACGCCCTTCATGCCGACATTGTAGTTGGCAACATGCAGGGTTTCTCTCCCTCCTTGACCTGAGCAGTGTGGATGGTGGAGAGCATCATAACGACATTACAGTCACTCTACTATAGAGCTAGCAACCCTGTGTTGCTGCTCCTATAGTCCAAATCACCCCACTTTTTCGCGGAGAGGTCACGAGGCATCCACTTACGTGTTATCCTCACTGTCCCCACCCCATTAGTCCGTCGGGACTGGAGTATATGGAAAAGAGATGGGAAGTGTACCAATTGTCTACAAAGACAGTATACCCTTTCCCTGGGCCAGTAATGGCCGACAATTTGTACATCTTCAAACCAAACCTAGCCCACTTGTTTTTATTAAAGGTGACAAACCTCAGTCTCCAGTGAAACTTCCACAAAGAACTCATCTTTCTTGGGGACCAAGATCTCTACAGAGGCAGTGTTGAGGGCGTCAATAACAGTTTGGAGTTTCCACAGATGGTCCTCGTGAACCTTTTGTGGAACCCCAACGTCACCCGCAGATGCATGAACAATTTTTTTGGATGTCACGCTGGTGTGACGCCCAGTCATTACGCACTTTTTGCTGTGTCACAAATGTGTGACACCTGTCGTCATTGGGTTAAAGTTGTAAGACCTGAATGAAAAACCAAGCTTGATCTTTGTACTGCCTATTATGTAAAAGTGTATCTAACATTTTATATTGTTGAGATAAATAGTCCTCAATCATATCAATCTTTTAGAAAGCAAAACCTGGTCTATACAAAGTAATATATTTCCTCCTCCACTTCCCTTTCAACCATTCTTTCCCATCCTCTTAACCCATTCACATCACATCAAGTGATGTGGTATGATGTCATGCAAATATTTCACTCCCATCAGATGATGTCTTATCACATCATGATCTCTCCCTCAAAACATACATTTTACAGTGTTATATATCTATATAATCATAAGCATCCCATTTGTAGAGACATATTTTTATTTACTTGTGAAAATAATATAAACAAATAAAAAAAAACTATCATTACCCCTTTGAAGTGGGTGGGGGGACAAGTGCTCATACAACCATGGCATGGCATTTTGCTTAGAGAGATATAGCACTTAGTCACTGCGCATACTTGTTATCTAGCTGATAGGAGCAGCATTATGCAAATACAAGCCCCTGTGTGAATAGGTTAAGAATTCAAACAGCAGCGACAAGACACAAGAGAAACGCCCATTCAAAAATACAAACACACAAAAAAGACAAGCAAACCTAAACCAAACTCACTGTCAAACGGAATCTGCTGACTGCAGTGATCATATAGCTTTGTGTTGCATGAGTATATCATGCCACAGTTCGGGCATCCCACCAGCTTCTCCTGCGTGTGGCTTCTCATGTGGTCTCTGAGCTTTGTTTTCTGGGTGAACACTGTTGAACAACCTTGTGGCAAAAGGGGTAATTTGAA
>NW_028234433.1:28316494-28318994 GCF_977035675.1 Penaeus japonicus
AGGGAGGGAGGAAGGATGGGAGGGAGGGAGGGAGGAAGGGAGGGAGGGAGGAGGGAGGGAAGGTTCCCGTGGAGGTTTAGAGGGAGGGGAGGGAGGGAGGGGACGGGAGGGAAATAAAAAAAAGGGGCCGGGGTAAGGGAGGGTTAGAGGGAGTGAGGTAGGGAGGGAGAGGGAGGGAGGGGAGGGGAGGAAAGGGAGGGAGGAGGGAGGGAGGGAGGGAGGCATTTGAGGAGGGTGGGGAACGGGGGGACGGTGAGGAGGGAGCGGGAAGAGGGAGGGGCAGGCGAGGGAAAGAGGGTGAGGGATAGGAGGGAGGGAATAAGTGGAGGGAGGGAGGGAGAGAGGAGAGAAGAGGGGGGAGGGAGGAGGAGAATGAGTAAGAGTGAAGTTGGGAGAGATAGGGGGAAGGCGGAGGGAGGAAGGGAGGGAGGGAAAGAGGATGGGAGGGAGGTAGGGAAGGAGAGAGGGAAGGAGGGAGGGAGGGAGAGAGGAAGGAAGGAAGGAAGAAAAATCGAGCAAGGGAGGGGAGGGAGGAGGAAGGAGGAAGGACGACAAAGTGAAAGGGGACGGGAGAGGGGGAGGATAGGGAGATGGGGAAGTATGGAGAGAGGGAGATAGGGAGGGAGGAAGGATGGGATGGAGGGAGGTGATAATATAGATAGATAGATAGATGAATAGCTGCAACGGTAGATACAAAGGTAGATATAAATACAAATAAACGTTGACATATCTAGACATATCAATAAAAATGAAACAAGAGAGAAAGAGAGAGAGAGAGAGAGAGAGAGAGAGAGAGAGAGAGAGAGAGAGAGAGAGAGAGAGAGAGAGAGAGAGAGAGAGAGAGAGAGAGAGAGAGAGAGAGAGAGAGAGAGAGAGAGAGGAGGAGGAGAGACGAGACGAGAGAGAGAAGAGTGGGTAGAAGGAGGAGCAGAGCAGAGAGAGAGGAGAGAAGGAGAGAGGAGAGAGATGATGAGAAGACAGAGATGATAGAGGAACGAGCAGAGAGAGGAGAGAGAATGCAGAGAAGAGAGAGAGAGAAGATGAGAGAGAAGAGGAGAAGAGAGGAGAGAGATTGTTGAGAGCATGAAGACGAGAGAGAGCATCGCGAAGATGTCCTGAGAGAGGGAGAGAGAGAATAGTAGAGCGAGAGGGAGAGAGAAGACAGAAGAGAAGTAATCGCCATAAAAGATTACGAGAAGACGAAGAAAAGAAAAGGAAAAAATTCCGCCATTGTTACGAAATCCCCACGATTCACCGTTCTATTCTTTGCAAGTCCGAAGAATAGCGGGTTAGCAACGAGGAATCGTGAGAAGGGAAGGGTGATAAAAGAGGGAGGAAGCAAAGGAGTTCAGCGGCGATTGAGAGAAAGAGACAGAAAGAGAGAGAAATAGACAGAAAGAGAGAGAAAGAGGGCAGGGAGAAGAGGGTGTGTGTGTGTTTACTGGTCCTTATGCAACTCGCCAACTACAGTGTAGAAAGGTCACGTATTTTCCCTGCAAAAAAGATATGGGTTGGAATATCATA
The DNA here is from genome assembly GCF_977035675.1 of Penaeus japonicus. Taxonomy (NCBI): domain Eukaryota; kingdom Metazoa; phylum Arthropoda; class Malacostraca; order Decapoda; family Penaeidae; genus Penaeus; species Penaeus japonicus. The sequence goes on from NW_028234433.1 coordinate 28,318,019, forward strand.
TAAGTTCATGGTTTACAGTTCGTTGATTCTAAAAAAATAGTATTTGTTATTTGTTTTATTAGTTTAAGTTATTTATTTTATTTGTGTGTATGATTTTCAGTGTTTATTATATAACCCATCATAGCTATATGGACAAAATCTAGGGACACACACGCCACATTTCATTAACGCTACAGGATGTGCGGGAGAGGAGGAGGGAGATAGGAGAGGAGGAAGATTTGAATTAGGGGGAAGGAAGTGGGGGAGGAGGAGGAGGAGGAGGAGGAGGGATATGAGGAGGACGAAGAGAAAGAAGAAGAAGTGAAAAAAAGAAGAAAAGAAAGGAGAAGAGAAAAAAAGAAGAAGAGAAAGAAGAAGAGAAAGAAGGAAGCGAGGAAAAAGAAGAAAAAAAAAGCGAGTAATAGAACAAAGAAAAGAAGAATATCAGTAAAAAAAAAAAAAAAAAAAAAAAAAACAAACAGCATAAAAAACTCAAAGAAAGAAAAAGAAGCAACGGAAACTCACACTCCGAGGACACAGAATATAATTAACTTGGGGCGAAAGTGTCGGCAGAAATCCAAACAGAAATCACACGTTGACTGCAAGATAAGAAAACACAAACTGCAAGACTAAGATATCACGGTTGGAGAGAGAGGCTGGGACTGTGTGTATGTGGATGGGGGGGGGAGGGGGACTAGAAAAGAATTAAGGGAATTAAGACAGGGACGGAGAGAAAGGAAGAAAAAGAAAAGAAGAAGGGGAGGAATAGTTGTCATTCTTTATGAGCCTCTTATGAGTTTGCGTCTTTGTGAATTTAGATTTTGTTTTCTTTGTGGGTCTATCGTGGCGATTCCGCCCCCCCCCCCGTCACTTTCTCTCTCTGTCCGTTTCCCTCTCGCTCTCTCTCCCTCTCCCTCTCCCTCTCTCTCTCTTTCCCTCTCTCTGACTGTCTCTATGTGTGTGTGTGTATCTGTCTGCCTCTCTCTCTCTCTCTCTC
>NW_028234433.1:28326494-28332669 GCF_977035675.1 Penaeus japonicus
CTCTCTTCCTTACTTGCCGGCGACTCTCTGGGGGAAACAACAGAGAAAGTCGGAAACTCCAATAACAGAAGACAAATCAAAGAAGAAGACGAGAAGAAGATTGTTTACTGCAGGTTTACGTAGTCGGTCAACTAGAGATAGAAAAAGAAATAGAGATAGAAAGAGATAGATAGATAGATAAAGAGAGAGAGAGAGAGAGAGAGAGAGAGAGAGAGAGAGAGAGAGAGAGAGAGAGAGAGAGAGAGAGAGAGAGAGAGAGAGAGAGAGAGAGAGAGAGAGAGAGAGAGAGAGAGAGAGAGAGGAAAGATTGAGAGAGACGAGTGAGAGGAGAGAGAGACGAAAGAGAGAGAGAGAGAGAGAGAGCGGGAGAGAGAGAGAGAGAGAGAGAGAGAGAGAGAGAGAGAGAGAGAGAGAGAGAGAGAGAGAGAGAGAGAGAGAGAGAGAGAGAGAGAGGAAGAAAGAGAGAGAAAGAGAAAGAGAAAGAGGAATACTCGAATATAACAGAATGCAAAATGTTTAATCCCCCAGACGAATCAGTTATTCCTTTTCCTTTAGTCACCCCTGACCCTTTCCCGTTTTCATTTCGCAGAAGCACTCTTCCCACGGCCATCGATATAAAACTTCACACAGTGTTACGGAGAAAAAAATAGATCTGTAAGATTATTTTGCCGCTAGAAATAAAACACGCTTACATTCTTGTTTTTATAAAAAGAACGGTATTTGGCGATATCGAGAGATGTAAATTGGATTTAATAGCATTGTGTCACACGTGCTGAATTTTATCCCGTTTTCTATCTACTTCATAAACACCTTCGTTTTGAATTTAATGTTATTATTAATATTATCAATGATACTAATATTACTAATTCTATCTTTGTCCCTTCAATTCTCATGGAAAGTTTGTAAAACAAGATAGATATTACACCAAGTTAAGTTCGTCTTTAAAGGTTTTCTGCATAAGGGTGATAGTCCAGGAACATTTCTTTATTGTCGAAAATGGAAGTCAGTGGTTTAGTGAAACGCATTCTTTTATAAATATTATTTGATTAGTGTTATTGACTGTATTGCAATAGATCCAATAGTACATGCTATATTAATCTTACGAGAGGATACATCAGGGATATTTTGTAATTTCGTACCAATCAAAGAGATAAAAAGTAAGTGACGAAAAGAGAGATAGATAGAATTAGAAAAAAAGAAAAAAAACAAAAAAAAGAAAAGAAAAGAAGAAGAAGAAGAAAAAAAATACACGATAACAAGAAACGCACACGAAAGAAATTCAAAACAACAACAACAAATAAAAACAAAAGCTACAGTGACGTCATCCAAAATCCCGACCGAAAACTCGCTTTTATACTCGCTCTCTCTTTCTCTCTCTCCCTACATCCACGTCTACATCTCCCTTCATCTCCTGTCTTGCTTTCAGCTCTTCTTTATCAACATTTGGCATTTTTTTCCTTTTATTTATCTCTCTGCATATTCGCAAGGTACTTATATAAGTGTGCGCACGGCCGTCACAGAGAAAAATTCGGTTCCATTCACTCGTCAAAGGGATGTCAAAGCTCTTCCGGAAACCTTGGACACATTCCTGAGCGAAATTTGCAATCTTTTACGGTCTCCCGTTGAGCGAGCAGTTGATGAGGAAAGGGAGAAAGAGGGAGAGAGATAGAGCGAGAGAAAGAGAGAGGAAGGAAGGGAGGAAGGGAAAAAGATGGATAGAGAAAGAAAGAGAGAGAGAGAGAGAGAGAGATGGACAGAGAAAGAGAGAGAGAGAGAGATGGACAGAGAAAGAGAGAGAGAGATAGAGAGAGATGGACAGAGAAAGAGAGAGAGAGAGAGAGAGAGTGATGGACAGAGAGAGGGTGAGATAGATAGATAGATAGATAGAGAGTGAAAGTGAGAGAGAATGGAGGGAAGTGTAATTTGTAATTTGTTGAAGAAATACAACAAATAAAAAGCTAAATCCTGAAATATAAGAATAAACTGCTTATCAAATAAAATACCTTCAAACGCGAGTCCGGAAAAGCACACATGTCATATACTCAGGGTCCAATTATCATAATACTCAAAGATCTCGTTATAATCCTGCCTGATACACTCAGACTTCGCAAAAAAAAAAAGAAAAAAAGAAAAAAAGAAAAAAAAAAGAAAAAAGAAAAAGAGAGAGAGAAAAAAAAACTTTTGACAAGATTCATAACGGAATATTACTCAACCAAATAAGAGTTCTCAGGATGAGGGGGAAAAAAGTATGAGGTCGGATGCACCGCTTCCTCACAAACTCTTAACAAAAGGTACTGATTAATGGACTTTTCTCGAGTGCATTAATTGCTTGACGTGGGATGTCGCAAGAACCTAATTGTGATTTGGGCCATTGGTAAGGCGCAGAGTGACATCCTGTCCCTCTCTCTCTATCCATGGTGTACACACACACACACGGACACACACACACATATAAATATAAATACATATATATATACACATACATATATAAAGTATATTGTATAGACATACACTATATATGAGCAACGTGTGAACCACAAACCCGCTCCATTTCCTCTCGGTCCATTAGTAACACGAATCCAGAAAAAAAAAAAAAAAAAAAAAAAAAAAAAAAAAAAAAAAAAAATCTCATTCGAGCTTCATTAGCGGAACCGAACCCCCACAACCCATCAGAATGAAACCGAGGGAGAGACACTTCAATCCCTCGATCACGAACCCGAGACCGAACCACCGCGAACCCCTATGAAGCCCTCGTCCACAAGACAAGACAGCTTGACAGGTTAAATGGCGGCCGAGTGAAGAACACGTAGAAGTCTTAATTAATTTCTTCTCTTGAAGGAATCCACTTTGGCGGAGACTCGGAGACTCCTCTGCATCCTCTTCAACCTCCTTCTATTCTTGCAATCAGATAAAATCATAAAATGCAACTGTTTTATAGGTCTCATAACTCCCAGCGATTTAATTGTCATTGGAAGCAATATAACAAATTGTCTAGAATTTTCCGACTTTTACGGGCGTGCAAAAGGCTTTTTCGCGAATTTAGCAGACAGGTCGACTACCTAGCAGCTCCGGCAATCAGTATTGTATTACTTGCTGACGTCTCAGAGGAGAGATCTCAGGGCTGGATATTGCAATGAAACTGGCAGATGCAACTGGGTCGAATCTTTGGGATCACAACTCTCGAGGTTTAACATCAGACTTATTTTTTTTCTGTAAATCTGTTTGATAAGTTTATTATCATTATTATTATCATCATTAGTATTACTGTTATTATCATTCCTGTCCTTATTGTCATCATTATGATTATCTTTTATTCATTGTTGTTATTATCATTATATTTATTATCATTACCTTTATTAAAAAAAAAATCATTATCATTACTATTATTATCATTAGTTGTTGCTGTGGTAATAGTAGTGTGCCAACATTAATACTAATACTAAAACATTTAATGATGAAAAAGATGACAGTAGTGCCATAAAAGGAAGAAATCACAGTAATCATTAGTCGTCATATTCATAAATACTACATTTCATAGTGCAGATACAAAACAGACCCTCAGTGCGAATAAGACACAAATTCACAGTGCGAATAAGAAACAGATTCATAGTGCGAATAAAAGGATATACAATGCGAATGCGAGTCGTAGGGGGCACAGATTGCAAAATAAAGACTTCTTCATTTCCTTGTAGTTTGGAGGGAGGAAGTGAGGGCTCGGGAAATATTGCAGATTAGGCATGCAGTCAGTGGAAGCAAGAGTGAGGGAGAGAAGATGAAGAGAACAAAGGGGCGAGGAAAAATGAGATAGATAGATCGAGTGAGAGAGTGAGAAAGAGAGAGAGAGAGAAAAAAAAGAGAGAGAGAGAGAGATAGAGATAGATAGACAGAGAAAGAGAAAGATAGATAGATAGACAGACAGAGAGAGAGAGAGAGATAGACAGAGAGAGAGAAAGAAAGAAAGAGACAGACAGACAGAGATCAGAACTAGCTAATACTCCAAAAAAATCCACCAAGATTTCCACCAACGTCCAAAAAAATCCAACTCCGAAACACACAACCAACAACACAACAAAGACACTTACGACAGACGAAATACCAGCCATCACAATGAACGATAATTCTCCGAACCTTCACCCGAAGCGAAAAACGAAACAGGGACCGAAGCTTCGTCATCCAACCCGATCAGGTATTGTCGGTTATGATCTCTGCATTAGGAGAGATTGTGGTTGCATTCTTTGGTCTGCAACACAACGCGGCTTCCCGCTGTTGATGAAGGATTCAAGTTATATGAGATGGATTTAGCTCTGGTTTCCTACTTGATAGAGAATGATGTTAACAAATATTTTTTTTAGACATTGGTTGTACACGAACACATACATATCTGTGAGTGTGTGTGTGTGTGTGTGTGTGTGTGTGTGTGTGTGTGTGTGTGTGTGTGTGTGTGTGTGTGTGTGTGTGTGTGTGTGTGTGTGTGTGTGACCAGGTTTATTTGAGAGAGAGAGAGAGAGAGAGAGAGAGAGAGAGAGAGAGAGAGAGAGAGAGAGAGAGAGAGAGAGAGAGAGAGAGAAAGAGAGAGAGAATATGACAAAACCCAGGACGAATCAATTACGTCTTTTCATTCAGTCACCCCATCGCCCCTCGCCCGGTGCACTTGCAGACGGTCTCTTCCCACGGTCATTGCTCTGATACCCTCTCTCTCTCTCTCTCCTTTTCTCATTCTCTCTCTCTCTCTCTCTCTCTCTCTATCTCTCTGCTCTGATTCTCTCTCTCTTTCTTTTTCTCTTTCTCTCTCTCTCTGCTCTGATACTCTCTCTCTTTCTTTTTCTCATTCTCTCTCTCTCTCTCTCCTTGCTCTGTTATTCTCTCTCTCTCTCTGCTCTGATTCCCTCTCTCTCTCTCTCTTTCTCTCCCTCCTCATCCTCCTCCTCTTCCTCCATCCCCCCCCCCTCATTCTCCCTTTCTCTCCCCCTTCTTTCCTTTCTCACTCCCCCACCCCCCTTTCTCTCTCTGTCTCCCATTCCGTCACTCCCTCCTTCTCTTCTCTCTCTCCCTTTTCCTCTCCCTCTCTTCTCATCACCCAACGAAAGATTGCAAAAGATTGCAGATTTCGTCCAGGAATGTGTTTCGCTTTCAGATTACATCAAAGTCTGCAGTTTTCAGATGTGTCGCTTTGACTTCAGTGTCCAATATATATGTAGGTAAAGAACTGAATAATTACATTTGCATTTTCCTCCTGAACTGTTATCGCCCTAGAGTTTTGTTGTTATTATTATTTTTATGATTATTATCATTATCATCATTATTACTATCATCATCATCATCTTCTTCTTCATCATCATCATCATCTTCATGGTCATTATCATTGTCATTATGACAATAATGAGGATAATGATATGATTATTATCGTTATTGTTGTTATCAACTACATCATTATTATTACTATGATCATTATCATTAATATTATCATTGTTATTATTCTTATCATTATTGTTATCTTTTTTATATCTGTTTTGTTCACGTTACTGTGTTTGTGTTTTTTTTGTATTTCATATATGTATATATATGTATATATATATATAGATAGATATTTATATATATATATATATATATATATATATATATATATATATATGTACGTATATACATATATATATACATACATATGTATACATAAAATATATAAGTACCGTATATACATTATATATATTACATACATATGTATACATACATATATATATATATATATATTATATATATATATATATTATATATATTATATATATATATATATAATATATATATATCGAGCTGAGATCGAGAGAAAAGGAAGAGGCGATGCAAAGCGAGGTGACAGGGATGCGATGAAGGACAAATGTAATCATTTGATATGATTGATCTGAGAGAGAGAGAGAGAGAGAGAGAGAGAGAGAGAGAGAGAGAGAGAGAGAGTTGAGATGAGCGAGGAGAGAGGTAGAGAGATGAGAGACGAGAGAGAGGCGGAGAGAGAGAGAGGAGAGAGAGGATAGGAGAGAGAGGTGCCAGATAGGGGAGAGAGAGAGAGAGAGAGAGAGAGAGAGAGAGAGAGAGAGAGAGAGAGAGAGAAGGCTAGATTGACTGATAGATAGTTGAATAACAAATGTAGATAGGTAGATAGATATAAATATGGCTACAGCTA
>NW_028234433.1:28355634-28358134 GCF_977035675.1 Penaeus japonicus
AGGCAGTTACTTGACTTAGAAACTTGGAGTAACTGACGCATTCGCAAAGGAAATCTCGTTATAAAATCGTTCGAGCCACTGCGCTCCGAACAGTAAAAGTTCGAAACGGCTTAGCATACATTAAAAAAAAAAAAAAAATCCTCAATAAAAAAACACAAACCGGCAAGAATCTATTACAAAATCTTAGACAAACATCACAGCCAAAAAAACAAACAAACACTAAATCGAACAAACACAAAAAAAAAACAAACCTAAACTAATAAACAGAATAAAACCCCAAATACAACAAAATCCTTAATCCCCAACTATTGTACTGTAGGACCCGCGTCCCCGAGGCGACACGGTCCAAAGCTCCCTTAATGCAGGATATTGTAACTGACAGCTGCAGGATACAAGAAGTCCTTCGTGGTAAGTCAAGGGTTTGCTTTGTGTCTCGGGGTGTTATTCTGTTGGGGGGAAGGGATCATGTCATATTTTTCCTTTTGGGGGGGGGGGGGGGAGGGACGGGAGGGGGGAGGGAGAGGGATGATCAATACAGAAAATTGGGGTTTGGACAGATACGAGCACTTGCCCGTCTCTTTCGCTCTTTCGCTCTTTCTCAGTTTAGATCTGGTTATCTATATCTGGTCATTACCATATATATTATATATATAATCATAATATATATATATATATATATATATATATATATATTAACATATAAGTGTGTGCACATACTCACACACACACACATGTGTATATATGCTTGTGTGTGTGTATAAATATATGTATACACACACACACACACACAAACATATATAGATAACATATATATATATATATATATATATATATATATATATATATATATATATATATATATATATAGTTAATATATACTTACATATACATACAGACATATATATATATATATATATATATATATATAATATATATATATATATATATATAGATGATAGATATTAGAATATATATTTATATCTATATGCATAGATATATATATATATATAGAGATATATATATATATATATAGTATATTATATATATATATATAGATATATATAATATATACACACACACACACACACACGCGCACACACACACACACACACACACACACACACTCAAGCATACATACACATACACATATACATACACGTGTGTGTATGTATGTACACACACTTATACTCTGATACATAAAGACAGAAAAGAGAAAATTCCGATATACGATTTCATTTTTGATAAATCGTATAAATCAAGAGTTCGAAATGAAAGTCCACAAACGTTGCAAATATAGACGCCTGCATTCGCTCGCCTGCAATGCCATTCGCCGTTTGGCAGGAGGAAATGTGACGAATTGGGAATGGGAGCGAGAGGAAGAGCAAAGGGGGGGAGAGAGAGGGGGAGGAGCAGAGGTGGGAGGAAGAGGAGGAAGGATGAGGAGGGAGGAAGCAAAGGGGGGAAGGAGGAGGAGGAGGGAGGAGGAGGAGGAGGAGGAAGAGGAAGCAAAGGGGGGGAGAGAGAGGAGGAGGAGGAAGGAGGAGGAGGAGGAAGCAAAGGGGGGAGAGAGAGGGGGAGGAGCAGAGGTGGGAGGAGGAGGAGGGAGGAAGAGGGAGGAGGAGGAGGAAGCAAAGGGGGGAGAGAGAGGGAGAGAGAGAGAGAGGGGGAGGAGGAGCAGAGGAAGGAGGAGGAGGAAGGAGGAAGAGGAGGGAGGAGGAGGAGGGAGGAGGAAGAGGAAGGAGGAGGGAGGAAGAGGAGGAGGAGGAGGAGCTGGAGTGGTAAATGGAGAAAGACTAGGGAGAGGAGTAAGATGTGTGTGTGGGGGGGAGGGGGAGTTGAAGGGTTTGTTGGAGATGAAAGGAGGAAGAGGAGGAAGAGGAGGAAGAGGAGGAGGAGGAGGAAGAGGAAGAGGAGGAGGAAGAGGAGGAGGAAGAGGAGGAAGAGAAGTTGGTGGAGAAAAATAAGATGAGAAGGAGGAGGAGGAAGAAAGAGAAGAAGAGGAGGAGGAAGATCCACCATAAGATTTCATGAATCAGAATAAGATGGATAAACTAATCCATTAAACACCAGATCTACTTTTCAGTAGAACTGTTTTTTAATGGATTAGTTTATCCATCGAAACACCTGGTCTTATTCTGATTCATAAAATTTTATGGTGGAAATCTTTGAGAACAAATATAGAATTTCAATATTTTTTTTTCTCTCTTCGACGTTCTCCTCCTCTTCCTCTATCTTCTTCTCCCTTTTCTCCTCTTCCTCTCCCTCTTCTTCTGGCCTCTTCCTCCTCCTCTTCGTCTCTTTTTTCTTCCGGATCCTAATCCTTCTTTCTCCTTCCCCATCTCCTCTTCTTCTTTTCCCTCCTCAACCTATTCCTCCTTCCCTTACTCCTCTTCTTCTATCTTCTTCTCCCTTTTCTCTAAAATTCAGTATGACAATGTCACTGCAGTAAGAATTAAGCTTAAGAGTCTAATTCTAATTAAACACAGCAATTAAGCTAGTA
>NW_028234433.1:28381243-28386243 GCF_977035675.1 Penaeus japonicus
ATATAAGACAAATCTAAATTGTATTTCCAAGTACATATTGGAAAAACAGAGAGAGAAAAAAATAATACTCATTGCTTTATGTCTTTTTATACTAGCAGAGAATGCACTGAGCGCTAACGATTTTTGTTTGTTTGGCTGTCCAATTAACTTCTATTTCAATCAAAAAACAACTTTATAATAATACCTTTCTGTTGTTATCTATCACTTTTACCACTATTACAACAACAAAGCAACTCAATACTATCTCTATCTCTTTCCATCTACCTTTCTATCCTCCACTATCTATCCACTCCTCCACTTCTATTGCAATAACAAAACAACTTTATAATAACTATCTTTTGCTATCTATCAATTTTACCTCTATTACAACAACAAAGCAACTCAATACTATCTCTATCTCTTTCCACCCATCTACCTATCTCTCCTCCACTATCTATCCACTCCTCCACTTCTATTGCAATTAAAAAAGAACTTTATAATAATACCTATATTTTGCTATCTATCAATTTTACCACTATTACAACAACAAAGCAACTCAATACTATCTCCATCTCTTTCCACCCATCTACCTATCTATCCTCCACTATCTACCCACTCCTCCCTCCCCCCCCCCCAAAAAAAAAAAAAAAAAAAGGTCACCAAACACTTTATCTCGAAAAGTCATTGCAAAAGGACTTGCGGCTTGACCCAAAGTCCTTGCACGAAACCGTAGTAAACCAAGAACTTTAAGATCGAAGCTGTCCCTGTATCCAAGCTGCAACATTTCGAATAAACTTTGTAAACAATTATACAAGTTGGTGTCCCCGTTCAGCCGATGTAGCTTGCAACTGTACAGCGCGACAGTTGAAAGAACTTGGTGTGTAATAACCGAGGGTAGAACACATACAAAAAATAAAGCAATAAGAGTGTGGGTGAAAAAAAGGTATTCTGTTGATCTGTTCGTTAGGATGTATGTACACACTTTTCTTCTTTGTAGATATAATTGGTGAAATTTATATAAATATAGATAAAATATAGATTTATATAAATATAGGAATATAAGGGCGGAGAATATCACAACAAAAGTGTGGGTAAAATTGCAGATTAATATTATTGAATTAATCTATTGGTAATATACATTTTTAAATAAAAAAATACACATTAAAGAGGGTGTGCTAAACATCAAAGGAACCATTTACAAATAGTGATTATATAAAAACAAGCTTTGAACGCAAATAAGGAGAACCAATGAAAAAAAAAAAAAAGGAATTGCAATCACAACCAAACCGAAATGCAAGATATTGCAAATGACGTCATCTAATTCTCACCTATCTAATTAAATGACACAGAGACGCAATCAGCAGGTCTTAATAACAGGGATCACTTGGCATTTAGGGTGGCTTTCGTAGTGAAATGCTGCGAGAAATGAACCTTAATGGATTAGACCTTGATCGGCAGAGGATGAAGCTCATTTTCCTCTTCTTGTTGTTGTTTTATTATCATCATCATCAGCGCTATCTTGTTTCCTCTTTTCTATAGGATGTGATGTAAAATTATGAATGTCATATAGATTCTTCTAATATGAGTTTCTGTTTCTCTAGTTAAGCGAAATTCTTCAGTAATCATACAAATTCGATGAATATGAACTACGATGAATAGCTTCTCTCACAAGGTATGTTCTAAATAAGTGTTTATATATCTAGGAAATCTTTGAAGAAGCACAAGATTTTCTCCAAAATGTATATAAAACAATATATAAACTGCCAAATAATTACCCAAGTTCTTGTCTGACATTTTCCTCGTGAAGAATTGTTAACAAAATAACGAAGAAAAAAAAAAAAAAAAAAAAAACTGAAAACACAGAGGCACGAGGAGGGAATATGGTGAAAAAGCCTTCGGTTTGCTCGTGTGTTTTCATGTTTTCCATTCGGTTTTTTGTTAACAACCCTTATCCTTGAAAATAAAAAAGGCTTTGTATATGTCTTCCAAAAAAGAAAAAAAATTAAATCTTACAGAGAAAAATAATTACTACCTTCCTGAGCTTAGGAGTTCTCTCATTATATGATATATGTATAAATTTCACATTAATTATTACGAAGTAGAACAAAATTCAGCCTACAGCAACTCGGTTGATTGACATACTAATATGTACTGACATTATGAATATAGAAAATGCATAGCATACTATAAGAGCCGAGCTTTTTCCTTGCCCAAAATTCAGTTCCTTCAAATGATTTATCTATTTTGCGTAGCTTAGCATGTACAGCATCTGATACCTTCATATACTGTACTATATCTGCTTAGTAATTATAGACTTTTTATATTTGATATTCTAACCTACTCTTCATTTTTGTTTCTTATCAAATGAGGTACTAAAGACAGTTGTAATGGTTGCATGCTATTTATAATTAAGAAGTATCTAATGAGTATAATATTCTATAACGGCTTATTTTGCCACTTCACATATCTATTTATACTGAACGAAATGAAAGCAGCCATTGTCCAGAACAGAAACACATTAAATTACAGAAAAATAGACAGTATGGCCTTATTAAAGGAACCAAAATGACATTCACTGCGATTCAAATATATCTACACGAGAGGAAAGAGAACGGCGCAGTCAAATATCAAAATTTCAGCTACTCTAACGATTCGTCATGTATATTCGAGTAAGATAATGCTTGCAGGCCTTATTTATTATGGTCAGCAAATTACTATTTGCTTTATTGAATAGTACGGTATAAAATATGATTCTCCCTTTCGAGCGACGTGGCTGTCCAGAGTTAAACAATTGGGCGATAATTTATTCGTCATGTGATATTAATATGATTTGAAGTACACGAATTCTTATCTCTTTTAATTTCTGGTTTATTTTGAATATTGTAAAATTATTGTTACCGGCGAAGTCCTCAGCCGATCTCCAGATTCGAAGTCATTGTTAGAGTAAGATGCTAAAAGACGCTGTTGCCATGGGAACACTTCATCTTGAGACAAAGCAAGCAAGAGTCAAGCCATGTAAGGTCTACCCTTTTACATTTCTTGGCAAGCTAAAACGCATATAATTTTATTTACGTGTATGGGAGATAAAATGAAAATAAATATAATCCATAACATTAAACGTAAATAGAATATATAATAGAGACTGTTTATAACTACCAAGAATTCGCAGCTAACAATACCAAAAGCTTTAACATAGAGAACCTTTTAGATTTAGATCTTTATTTACCACCCTGGCTAACTGCACAGGCATGGGCAAGCTTTGATACATTGATGTAGAGTCATGACATTGTTGCTAACATTGTATTACAAATTAAGGTAATAACATGATTATATTCTATAGTATATCAACTGTGAATAGACATTTGATAAATGTTGTAATAGGGTATCACATACCGAATTTCGGATATAGCATAAGTACATCTTCTAGTACAGTTGATGTTATGAAATAATTACATAACTCTGCGTACCTCATGCTAGGTGGTCTGAAAGGTTGTATCATATGGCACTCTGAAATGTAATGTTCAAGTGTCCGTTTATACTCTTCGTTGCAAAGTCTGCATCTAGTTTATTCTACATTGCATTCTGAACTTACCTGCCAATACATTCTGTATCCAAGTCTAATTCTTGCAGTCATAATATCACATTGTCTTGTCCTTGTCTTGTATGAACCATAAATGAATCTCTCCTGCGACAAATGGTCAAAATGTTTTATTCTACAGCTTTCAGGTCTTTGAGAGTTTGTTGGCTCCATCAAGTCCCCCCTATTGGAGGTTCTTATTATGTGTGAAATCCTAGCAAGAGGTATGCCAAAGTCTATATCCACAATTTGCTTATCACATCCTGCCCTCGCTAAGCGATCAGCATGATCATGTTTAGCGATTCCAACATGCGATGGTATCCACACAAATTGTATAACATGTCCCCGTTCCTCGGCGCGATGCACCTGTTAATGAAATACGGCAAACGCGAACCGTAGACTTTCTCAGAATATAAATTATAAAGTCCAGCCACGCAGTCTCGTAGATCCATTAGTCACGAACACCAAGTTCTTCTGAAAATTATAGTATAATATGACTTTTATTAAGAAAATCATATATATTATATTGTTATTATATTATTATATGACTTTTATTTCAATAATAAAAAAATCTTTTTTGTCAAGAAAGATGATACAGATACGTCATGTTGAATCAAGCTCAGAGAAGAGATGAATAATTGTCCTCGGCGAATGGGCGTTCTGATGAGGCTTGATAGGCCTATTTTTCATCGGGAAGTAAAGGGAATCTTTCATTTTCGAGAGAAAGGGGGAGAAAAAAAAATTATGATAGAATTAAACGAATGGGTAGAGATGATGGAGATGTAGAAAAAAAATGGAGAAGATGGCAAAGAAAGTGAGGAAGGAAATATAATAAAAAGCACGAGGAATGATTAAACAGGAAGAAGAAAAAGAAAGCAAATAATGACGAACAAAATTATAATAAAAAAATGAGAGTAAAAAGAAATGGAAAAAAAGAACAAAACAAGAAAAAAACAGGAGAAAAAAAATAAGAATAAGAAAACGATGAGGAAGAAGAAGAAGAAGAAAGAGAAAAAGGAAGAGAGGGAAGAAAAGGAGTATAAAGGAGAGAGAGAAAAAAAGAAGCAAAAAGAGGAGATTATTATACTATTATACTATAATTATATTATGCCAATCAGTACGACATAACCTCAGACATGACCCAACTTTCAACTCATAAAATAGGTCATCAGTTGCTACATATGGACCTCCTTATCCCAATCGTCCTGACGTGCTTTCCCTTGCAATCAATCATAGCTTTCGAAACGTGGCTATTTAATTGCAATGATAGTAATATGGATATCTGTGATGGTGCTAATGATGGTGATGTTAACTGTGGTGGTGATCTTGGTGATGATGGTGATGATAATGATGTGATGATGTCTGTCGTGATGATAGTGGTTACTATGGTGATCTTGATGACAATGGTGATGATAATGATAATGATGATAACAATATCAAAGAT
>NW_028234433.1:28403743-28406243 GCF_977035675.1 Penaeus japonicus
AGTGATAATGATATGATGATAATGATAATGATGATGTTGATGATAATGATAATGATGATGTTGATGATAATGATAATAGCGATAATAATGATGATTATTATATGAATAATAACAATGATTATGATGATGATAATGATGATAATGATTAAGATGATGATAATGAAAATAATTATCATAATGCAATCAACAAAACATATAACAACAATAAGGGTAAAAATAATGATAATAATAATCATAATAATAAAAATCATGACAATGATAAGAACAATAAAAATAATAATGATGATAGTAATAATGAAAATAATGGTAATAAATAATATTGATAGCACTGCTATTACTAGTAGTACTACTAACGATAATGAAAATGATAATAATGATAGTAAGTGATAATGATAGTACTACTACTACTGATATTACTACTATTAAAAGTGATAATCACAATCATAATAAGAATAATGATAATGGTAATAAAAATGATGTTTTACGCCTTGAAATTCCACGTCGCAAATAATCACCAACTTACGTCAAACTAGTATAGCATTCTGATGCCATTCGATAATAAGATTAGCTAATCATAAGCATATGATAAGCAGCATAATTTCTCGTAAGATAAGTTACTATGGAATATTATTTTTTAATGGGAGAAGGGGGGAGTTGGACCATTTTAATAGCCAGTGTTAGGAATAAGGCTTGATGCTGAATATTTTGGGTTTTGTTGATGTGTTGAGAACGGAACTGAAAAAAGTGAATATATGTATATATATATATATATATATATATATATATATATATATATATATATATATATATATATATATATATATATATACATATATATATGCATACACACACACACACACACACAGATATATATTTATATATATATATATATATATATATATATATATATATATATATATATATATATATATATATATATATTTATTAATATACATATATATATATCTCTATATATATTATATATATATATATTATATTATATATTTATAATATACATACATATATTATATATATATATATATATTATATATATATATATAATTATATATATATATATATATATATATATATATATATATATATATATATATATATTATATATATATATATATATGTATATATAAACATATCTACATACACACACACACACACGCGCACATATACATACATATATCCATCACAGCGAAATCCCGTCTAAAACCAAGCACACACACACACATTCAAGGCCACGGCAAGAGAGGAGAAATGTCCGAATAACGACGTTGATCACAAGCCATGATTGTGCCTTGTGATCTCGATGTCTCGGCTGCACCATCGAGTATGAGGAAACTTCGGGTTTTATCATTACTTTTTATATGAATATCTTTAAGGTCTAGGCTGGTGTATATACTTTTGGACACACAGACACACACACATATATATAAAGCACACACACAAACACACAGATACACACGCATACACACACACACACACATAAACACAAACATAAACACATGTAACACACACACACATAAACACACACACACGTAAACACACACACACACACACGTGAACACACACACACGTAAACACACACACACACACGTGAACACACACATAAACACACACACACACACAGACAATGCAACGAAAACAAAAAACCCGAAACTATAAGAAAAGCAAACATACATATATACCAAGAAGAGAAACAAACACAACAAAAGGATCACATAAATGTTTCGATTCTCTCATTTCCAAACCGACACGCATTCTCGCATTCCTCTTCCGCTCTAATTCCTTCCTTCACTAACTTACGAAATCTTACGAAAACAAGCAAACAGGCAATGAAGCAAGCAAGCAAGCAAGCACTCTCTCGTGTCCTTTGTTTTTTCAGGAAGGCCTCGAGATCTTCCTAATGAAACTCCACAAAGTACAATGGCCATGTTATTCATAGTAATGTTTGTACTATTCGTTGAGAATGGTTTGTCTGTCTTAAGAGCCTTGTTGACTCTGGGAATTTTGGCTGTAGGTTTAAGACATTAGTAAACACAAGAATGTCAGTGCTGGTTATTTAGAACATGTGGTGGTAATAACTCATTCTTTTGTTTAGTGTTTCGATATTCAACTCAACTTTAAAAAGATTATTATCTCCTTTAATGTAATAACTCATTCTTCTATTTAGTGTTTCGATACTCAACTCAACTCTAAAAAGATTATTTCTCCTTTAATGTAATAACTCGTTCTTCTGTTTAGTGTTTCGATACTCAACTCAACTCTAAAAAGATTATTTCTCCTTTAATGTAATAACTCGTTCTTCTGTTTAGTGTTTCGATACTCAACTCAACTCTGGAAAGAATATTATCTCCTTTAATGTCTTACAAAAGGAAATGTTTTGTATTCGAACTCGGCTTTCCTTTAGGTCAGCTGAGATTATCGTGAGATTGACTAAAATATATATTATAAAAGACGAATAGCCATCATCATTATTTAACGTTTCGAT
>NW_028234433.1:28418743-28421243 GCF_977035675.1 Penaeus japonicus
ATAAATAAATAAACAATTGATAAATAAATAACCTATACCACCTAAAACAATAAATATCTGAATAAGAATAAAGAAACAGATGAATACAGATAAAACCCAAATATAAGAGATTAAATCTTGTTAAAAGGATTCAATCCCACTCGACCGCCCGTCTTTGGGTTCGTTGCCTTATTGTACGTTATTTGGCAACTGAGGACGTGACTTTCGAAAATTGTGTTAATAATAAGTTTTTGTGTTTTTTCCATGTTTTATATATAGAGATAGAAATACGTGTGGTTTATTTATTTATAGTTCTGTGGTAGACATCAGGAAAAAAGTTTAATGATGTGTGGTGTGAGTTATTATTGTTTTGTTTTTTATTTGTATATAATGAGACGAGGTATGGAATTAAACTTATATTAAAATGTTTGTTGTTGTTTTCCGTGTGAAATACTAGACAAAAACAAACAAATAAATAAAACAACATACAAAACAACAACCTAATTACAAAACAACAACAAACAAACAAACCACACATTCCACCTAACATCACCATCATCTAATTTCAATCTAAAATTAATCCAAAGAAGAAGAGGAAGAAGAAAAGAAAAAAAATCTGAACAGCAAAAGCGTAATTACACGGGGAAGAAATACCAAGGGTCACATATCATGCATGAGGCAGTTATGAAGACATATGCAACATGAGGAATCCCAAGATGAAAAAGGGCCTTCTATGAATATCCTTTGATTTCACTCTCGCTTATTTTTATTTTTTATTTTTATTTTTTGTTCAATTCTCGACCTTCTATGAATATCCTTTGATTTCACTCTCGCTTCGTGTTTTTTTTTTTTTCAATTCTTGATTTGTTGTTGTTTTTGTTTTCGTTTTTGTTATCTTCGTTAGCATCAGTATTATCTTTGTTTCCGTTATTATCATGATGGTAATGATTATTATGTTGGTAATGATTATTGTGATGATAATGATAATAATAAATATAATTGTTTTATCATTATTATCATTATCACCACCATCACTATCACCATCACCATCATCGTTATTCGATTGTTATCTTTTTATTATCATATTCTATAAAATCATTATACTCATAACTGCTATCATCATCATCATTGTCTTTCTTACCATAATTATCATTGTTATTATAACAATCGTTCCCATAAACATCATCTTGTTATATTGCTGGTATTGAAAAAAAAAAATCAAATTTCAAAAGAAAGTCTATTAGTTACTTATATGATTCATCCTATCTTTCATTCACCGTTTCATCTAATATCATCATTCTTATACATTCTCATCTCAGTTATCCAATTCTATAATTCTTACACATCTTTATCAAGGATTCCTATCTCCAACCTTTCTCTGCATGACGCCAATATAAGCATAACACACACGACAGTCACAAAACTTATTTAGTGTGTACATCGTTGCAACTTCCTATGATAACCTCGACCAAGTGTGTTGCAACAGACAGGAATACGAGTTAATCTGGATACGTGTGTGTGATGACTGCTCGTGATATTTCGTTTACTAGTAGAAAACGGGTGTGTGAGTGTGGGGGGGGAGGGGGGTTGTGTGTTGTGTGTGTGTGTGGGAGGGGTTGTGTGTTGTGTGAGGGAGGGGTTGTGTGTGTGTGTGTATGGGGGGGGGGGTGTTTTGTGTGTGGGGGGAGGGGAGGGGTTGTGTGTTGTGTGTGGGGGGAAGGGGGTTGTGTGTTGTGTGTGTGTATGTGTTATGTGTGTGTGGGTGGGGGGATTGTGTGTGTGGTGATGGGGGGGGGGGTTGTGTATATGTGCGCGTTGCGTGTAGTGTATGCATGTGTATTTATATCTGTGTATCTGATTTCATTTTGATCATCGTGACTATTTTTTTTCTTTTTTTTACACATGTGCTTCATTTCCTCAACAACACGACCTATCACCCACAAAATCAACCTAACACTGCAACATCCAACACACCTCCTCCATTCACCATTAACTACCCAGACCCGTGGTCCTCCAATATTTTCCTGTTCCACTCAAACTAAAAAAAATAAGAAAAAGAAGAAGTCTGCAACAGATTGTGAGTCCCTTTCCTCCTCTCTGGTTTGCAATGAAGCTAAAGTTTTGATGAAGACAGAGTTCGAAGTTGCAGAGGAGAGAAACGGAATAACATTACTGTCTATTCATTCTGTTCTTGAGATCTGTTAAGCAATGTAACTTTTATTTTTTATTATTGTATTTTTATCCTATTGTATTTTATTATTGTATTTCTATTGTATGTCTATTCATTCTGTTTCTGAGATCTGTTAGCAATGTAACTTTTATTTTTTATTATTATTTTTTTTTATATATGATTAGTGAAATTATAATGATAGTACTAATGACAATAACAGGAGAAGCAATAATGTTAGAAAGAGTATCAATATTAATCATTATTGTTATTACTAATAGTACTTTTACTGTCATTTTATCATCATGGTTGTCATTACTATATTCTTATAAGGATTATTTTATCATCTTGATT
>NW_028234433.1:28458743-28461243 GCF_977035675.1 Penaeus japonicus
GAGGAGAAGAGAAGAGAGAGAGAGAGAGGAGGAAGAGAGAGAGAGAGAGAGAGAGAGAGAGAGAGAGAGAGAGAGAGAGAGAGAGAGAGAGAGAGAGAGAGAGAGAGAGACAGATAGACACATAGATAAATAGGTAGAGAGAGAAAGGAAGGGAGAGGAACGAGAGAGAGAAACAGACAGACAGACAGACAGATAGATAAATAGATAGAGAGAGAAAGGAAGAGAGAGGAACGAGAGAGACAGACAGACAGACAGACAGACAGATAGATAAATAGATAGAGAGAGAAAGGAAGAGAGAGGAACGAGAGAGAGAGACAGGCAGACAGACAGATAGATAAATAGATAGAGAGAGAGTGGAAGAGAAAGAGAGAGATAAATAGATAGAGAGAGAGTGGAAGAGAGAGAGAGAGATAAATAGATAGAGAGAGAGAGAGGCATAGATAGATAGATATATAGAGAGTGAGAGAGAGAAAGTTCGACACAACCGGACCCACACACAAATGAATACATGCATGAATGTTTATTCATGCATGTATCTAAGACGACTTGCATGAGCACGGGCATACACATACTTCACAGCAGTGCCTGATTGCATGACATCAACCAAGCAACCAAACAGCCCGTGTCTGGAGCCGTGAAACATTTCGTTCATAATAACTGTTCCAACGAGAGGAAACGTTGACGAAAATCCTAAAATATGTAGGGAGCAATCCTTATGCATGACACTCTGACCTAAAAGTCTTGTCTCTCGTATTCATGGGGATGCATGCACGATTCATATATCATGCTTGAACATTTCTACATATATGAGTATATATAAAACAGACGCGTTTGTATTTTCTGTTCGATTTACGGAGAATTACGTTGCACAGCTCATTTGCACAGATTGTTTCGTCCGCAGGAAATCTGTTTCTTAATGATTAAATTGTAACGTTGTAAAGACTGGTTGTTTTTATCCCTGTTAAATAAGGTTTTCCTGTCGTTGTTGTTGTTACTATCACTATTATTGATGTTAAAGGCTTATTAGTATCAATATTGCTATTACTACTACGATTACTATATTTATTACTACTACTACTACTTTTGAGAAGGCCTATTAGTATTAATATTGCTGACTATTACGATTACTATATTTACCACTACTACTACTCCTCCTACTACTACTACTGCTACTACTACTACTAATGTTAAGGCTTACTAGTAACAATATTGCTACTATTAATATTACTATTACAACTATTACCACCACCACCACCATCACTACTACTACTACTACTACTGCTATTGTTAAGGCTTACTAGTAACAATATTGCTACTACTACTATTACTATTACAACTATTACCACCACCACCACCACCATCACTACTACTACTACTACTACTATTGTTAAGGCTTACTAGTAACAATATTGCTACTATTAATATTACTATTACTACTATTACCACCACCACCACTATTACCACTACTACTACTACTATTATTATCATTACTATTACTAATACTAGTAATACTATTACTAGTTTTACTACTACTTCTGTTACTGCTCCTACTGTTGATGGTACTTCTTGTAATTACGTGTCTCTTTCTTCTTCTAATTCATCCAAATATCAATATATTTGTTCAAGTTTTTAAAACCAACGCAACAAAAATAATTTGATTCCTTTGTTTTAGGACTTCGCTTTCAGACCCTGCGCTTGGTTATTATTTCTCCTTATTTTCACTCTTTTCCTCTCTCTCTCTCTCTCTCTCTCTCTCTCTCTCTCTCTCTCTCTCTCTCTCTCTCTCTCTCTCTCTCTCTCTCTCTCTCTCTCTCTCTCCCTCTCTCCTACTTTACTCTTTCTTTCTATATTTATCTCTCTCTATTCTCTCTCTCTCTATCTCCCTCTCCTTCTCTCTATATTTTTCTTCCTCCCTCTTTACTCTCTCTCTCTCTCTCTCCTGCTTTACTCTTTCTTTCTATATTTATCTCTCTCTATCCCTCTTTATTCTCTCTTTCTATCTCTCTCTCTGTATCTCCCTCTCCTTCTCTTATTATGTCTGCCTCTCACTCTCCCTATTTTCACTCTTTTCCTCTCTTTCTCTCTCTCTCTCCTACTTTACTCTTTCTTTCTATATCTCTCTCTCTCTATCCCTATTTACTACCTCTCTCTATCCCTCTGTACTCTCTCTTTCTATCGCTCTCTCTTTATGTCTCCCTCTCCTTCTCTATATATTTGTCTTTCTCTCTCTTTACTCTCTCTCTCTTTACTCTCTCTCTCTCTCTTTCTCTCTCTCTCTCTCTTTCTTTCTCTCTCTCTCTCTCTCTCTCTCTCTCTCTCTCTCTCTCTCTCTCTCTCTCTCTCTCTCTCTCTCTCTCTCTCTCTCCCTCCCTTCATTTAATTTCCTTTCTCTTTGGATCTAATTCTAACTGATCAACTTGACAGCATGAAAACATGTTGGTAATTAAACTTTAATTAGCACAACATGGCTTCCCTATATCCGCTTCGCAATACAACATAG
>NW_028234433.1:28466243-28468743 GCF_977035675.1 Penaeus japonicus
TTAAAGTAGATAGAAAAAAACAAATACAAAACGCAACAAACTTTTTTATTATTATTATTATTTTTTTGAATTCGTGATATAAAATGTTTTGTGTCTCTCTTAATAAGTTGCAGGATTCGGTTTCCTCGAGGTTCATAAGCTGCTTTATCAATATGCTCTTTTGATTCTAGTAGAAATCTCCTATTGTTAAGAGAAAATGAGGAGCCAGGTCTAATCATATGGATTGATTTTTTTTTTTTTTTTTTTTTTTTTTTTTTTTAGGCACTCGTTAAATAGTGGCATAATCATGATAAAATAGGCATTCGTGGAAATGGAAAATTATTATAACAATAATAAAAAAACACATTATTATAGGATTCAAGTTGTATTCGTGACCCTACTAAGACAATCATACAAACAAACAAACAAACAAAAAAACACTTAGATAACATGGAAGGTTAAAATAAAATAAAAGCAAGACAAAGGTCAGGTCAAACCACACAAAACCACAACCGCAAACCAATATTTAATATGGTAACATTTAGTAATATCCTGAAGAAAAAAACAGTTTCATCATAAGCTTCATCTATAGAACGTATTGCAAAGGAAAGAAAGTATTGAGAAAATCAGATTCGAAAGATAACATGAACGACAATGAACATGAACACGACTTTACTTTTCAGATATTTTCGAAGCTTCGTTGAACGTTGTCGAGAGTGAGCGATAGAATATGTATATTTCTATAATTCCAATGATAATGATATTTGTAGATATAATGGTAGACATATCAGCAAGAACAAAATAACAACAGCGACTAGACGATAAAGTTAGAAATAAACAAGGATGACAACAATAACAAAATAATGATAATGGTAACAAAAAAAGATGAAGATAGAAATAACAAGGATAACAACAATAACAAATGATAATAATAACAATAACAAAATAATAATGATGATAACAATAACGATAATATTATAGGAATCTGAAACTCAACTCAAACCGCTTCCTATGCGAAATCATTTGAATAAATCTTTTACTTAAAAAAAAAAAAAAGTGAATATGATACTTTCAAATCTTAGTAAACAATATAACGTGTATTCTGTTTGTTCCTTATATCTTCTCGTTGCATAGTGACCCATTAATGCAATCTTACATGCATGATAACAAGCTGAATAGCACTCTAAGAGGCCTGTTAGGGTGATCGCGTGAACAGGCTATCTTTTCTTCACAGATAGATGGCCAATATTGAAGACGGTTGGCTGACCTGACTACGTAGGTTGGCCAACTTGTCCATGTTGGAAAAGAAATTACTGGAGTCTTCGAGAACAGAGAACAATCTTCAAGAATAATATGTTATTCGTACAATTTTTTTTTATAATGATTATTGTTATTGACATATTGCTGATTATTTTCATTATCTTTATTAGCTATGATGATGTTGCTTTTAATATTAATTACTTTAAACCTTTATAACAAATTATATTATGTTATCGTTATTATGATATTCATGATATTTATTAGTCACCGTCAGTATCATTTTCTGTTAAAGTGAATCTTTCGATTAATTTATCATCAGACCTACAGGCTTCATCAGGCTTACAAAAAATATATATATTAATCAAGAGCTGACAAACCACCTGACATCCGTGACCTGTCGTTCATCGTCCGCATAACAGACAGACAGACAGACAGACACAAAGAGACAAAGACCCAGAGACAGACAGATTCTCAAAGACAAAGACTAATGCAAATCTAAAAAAAAAAAAAAAAAAAAAAAAAAACATCAAAAGACATGTTTCCAATGAGTAGATCCTCCTCCCCCATACCCCCTTCTACCCCCCACCCCCCCACCCCCGCCCCTACAAGCTCTTAAAACAAGCCTCTCTCGCCCTAATAATATGTAAATACTGAAAAATGTTCGTGAATTTCGTCTGGAGCCTAAGACTTGGCATTTTGCTACAGCTTGTTATCTTTGAATAGTTGTAAAACAATTCGGTCTTTGTTGTGGTAATTAGGTCTTTAGAATAAGCCTGGTTGTTGAGGAATTATAATAAGACTTTTTTATATATATTTTCTATTTCTTTATTTTTTATCATTTATTTTATTTTTTTATTTATTTATTATTATTATTTTTTTTTTACAAGGAATGTTAGTTAAGGCTTTTCATTTGCTTTTGAAAATGGTAGTAATAACAATAGTTATGATAGTAACAGCCCACCTCCCCAAACAATAACAACAGCAATGATGAATTTAATAATGATAAAGATGAACATGATGATGATGATGATGATAATGATAATGATGATAATGAATATGATAGTAACAAAATAATAATGATGAACATGATGTTGATGATGATGATTATGATAATGATAATGATGATAGTGATGAATATGTATATGAATATGATAGTAATAATGATAATGATAATAGTAATAATAATAATAGCAGTAATATTCATAATGATAATGATAATAAACGATGACTTGCATATTCATTTTTCAAACTGCACCATATG
>NW_028234433.1:28481243-28483743 GCF_977035675.1 Penaeus japonicus
GAAACAACATCAGACAACCAGCAGATACCACTATCTACCATTAGACATCACGAAACAACATCAGACACCAGCAGATACCATTAGCTATCCATTAGACATCACGAAACAACATAAGACACGAGCAGATACCATTAGCTACCCATTAGACGAGCCGAGACAACATAAGACACGAGCAGTTACCATTAGCTACCATTAGACCTCACGAAACAACATTAGACACCAGCAGATACCATTATCTACCCATTAGACATCACGAAACAACATCAGACACCAGCAGATACCATTAGCTACCATTAGACCTCACGAAACAACATTAGACACCAGCAGATACCATTAGCTACCACCAGACATCACGAAACAACATTAGACACCAGCAGATACCATTATCTACCCATTAGACGAGCCGAGACAATACCGAATACCATCAGCCACCCCTCAGACAAACCCGCGTCAGTAACATCCAGCCTAGGACGGTCAGCTTCCACCTTTGACCTGTTATCTCCTCGACCTGACTATTTGTTGATAAACGACGCGCTTCTCCCGATACAAAAGAGCGAGGCAGAGCGAACGCCGGGGAAATGTCCGCCGAATAGATGCGGATACTCGCTATTCGCATCCGCGCGGCGTCCTCTCGTAAATCATAGGGAAATTGCATCAACGCGGCGCTGGAGGGATAACATTATTTTCGCCCCCTTTTCTTGGCGAGGGGAAAGAGAAACGGATGAGGTCTGCTGGATTTTCTTCGGTCGTTACTAAGGGTCGTAATCCCATTGGTTGCACGTGGGATGGTGAGCTCTAGAGGTCCTTGAGATGGGGTGTCGATGGCCGGGTTGAGGCTGGCTGGTTTAGGGGATACGGATTATCGTAATTTTTTTATCATTTTTTATTTTATTTTATATATATATTGGTGTTGTTGTTGTTATCGTTGTTGTTTTGTTATTGTCGATGTTTGTTATTATTATTTTTTTATTATTATTGATGTTATTACTAGCATCATTATTGGAGATAACATTTTTATTTTTTTATTGGTGTCGTTGTTATCTTTGTTGTTTTGTTATTGTCGATGTTTGTTATTATCATCTTTATTATTATTGATGTTATTACTAGCATCATTATTGGAGATAACATTTTTATTTTTTTATTGGTGTTGTCATTGTTATCTTTGTTGTTTTGTTATTGTCGATGTTTGTTATTATCATCTTTATTATTATTGATGTTATTACTAGCATCATCATTAGAGATATCGTCTCTATAATCCTCATTATTATTAATGCCTTTACTATCATTATCATTATATTGATGATGGTATTAGCATCATCATATCATATTGTTATATTATATATTATTCTTATTCTAAAGCAAATCTTCAACCCAATCATTATTATTATTATTATTATCATGTATGAGTATGTGTGAGTGTCTGTGTGTATGTAACTATATGTGCGTGTATGTTTGTATGCGTGTCTGTAACTGTATGTGTGCGAGTATGGTATGTGTGTGTGCGTGTTGTGTGGGTGCAAGTGTGCGTGTGCGTGCATGAGCAGCGGGTGCACAGCAAAAGCCCCTGTCTGCCAAATGGCCCCCACACATCTCTGCCAGCCCTGTTTGTACTCCAGCTTCTACCTGCAAATGTTCTTTCTTCTTCTTGCAATCTCCCCTGCGGTCCAGAGCGGTATCTCTTTTCCTTCCTTTATTGCTGGTCTCCTCGTCCATTTGTTATTTCCTCCTCCTTATGTCAAAGCTTTTGTTAATCTTCCGTGCTGGAGTCTTTAGCCGGTCGTGCATCTTGCTGTCAGTGGCTGGACTCGGGTCTTGTCTCTTTGTGTTCTGTGATATTACACACACACGCACACGCACACACACACACACACATACACACACACATACACACGCATATATATATATATATATATGTATATATATATATATATATATATATATATAATATATATATATATTATATTATATATATATATATATATATATATATATATATATATATATATATATATATATTCGTATATGTATATACATTTATATATACATACATATACATACACACAAAAACCCTGTGCCGATAATAGGACAGAAAAAAAACTATAAATAACCAAAAGTGAGACAACAACTTCGAAATCCATCGAAATATATATATATATATATATTATATATATATATATATATATATACATATATATATATATATATATATATATATATATATATATATATATATATATATATATATAGATAGATAGATAGATAGATAAATAGATAGATAGATAGATAGATAGATAGATAGATAGATAGATAGATAGATAGATAGATAGATAGATAGATAGATAGATAAATAAATAGATAGAAAGATAAATAAATAGATAGATAGATAGATAGATAGATATAGATAGATAGATAGATAGATAGATAGATAGATAGATAGATATAGATAGATAGATAGATAGATAGATAGATAGATAGATAGATAGATAGATAGATAGATAGA
>NW_028234433.1:28501243-28506243 GCF_977035675.1 Penaeus japonicus
GAGCAGAAATATATATATATATATATATATATATATATATATAGATAGATATAGATAGATAGATAGATAGATAGATAGATAGATAGATAAAGAGATTAATGAAAATACATAATAAAGAAAGGAAAAATAGATAAATGAGCAGAAATATAGATAATTAGATAGGTAAATAGATTAATGAAAAATGATAAACAACGAAAAAAGTTTGACTAACGATAAAAAAGTTGAATTGTTGAAAATATGAAAATAAAACACATACTTTTTTTCTTCATTACTTCACACACACATACACTCACACACACACACACACACACACACACACAAACACACAAACACACAAACACACACACACAGACACAGACACAAAACACACACACACACACACACACACAAATACATACATACACATAAAAAAAACATTTTTGAAGTAAGACAAACATCCTCCAACACAAAATGATTTACCTCCGAGTCTCAACGGTAAAACAACGGTAAACACACACAAAAAAGAAAGAAAAGAAAACGACACATTTTATAAGCTTACAGGACCATTCTTTCCTAACAATAAAATACGTTTAAACTTTAACTTTAAATACCATTAACTTTAAAGGATGTAATATATCCTACGAGGCCCATAAAGATAATAAAAGACATTTCTTTTTACTGCATACACGTCGCTGACTGAAGCTGACTTCATGTTTGATTCAGTAATATAATTTATGTAAATGGACATCAAACGCATAGGCATAGCCCTAAGTAAGACTATTATGTGTGGCGTTGGTTTTCCATTAATAGGGAGATAGAGGGAGAGAGGGAAGGAGGTGGAAGGAAGAATGAAAGAAAAAAAGAAGGAAAGATGGAAAGAAGAAAGGGAGAAAGAAGGAGAAAGAAAGAAAGAGAGGAAAAAAGAAAGAAAGAAAGAGGAGGAGTAAGAAAGGAAGAGAGAAAGAGAAGAAGAAAGGAAGGAAGGTAGAATGTAGGAAGAAAAGTAATAAAAATTAAGGAAACAAAGAAAAACATAGAAAAGAAGCCTATTAACACGCATAAACAAAAAACAAACAAAAGGTGTACAAACAAACAGACCTAGAATCGACAAAAAAAAAAAAAAAATAGAGAAAGAACGAAATAAAGAAACGGAACAAAATACACATCAAAACAAAAACAAAACATAAACAAAACAAAAACAAAGCAAAAACAAAAGAAAAAACAAAGCAAATGGAAAAAAAAGAAAAAAAAACTAGAAAACACAAGAAAGCTAAATCGACAAAAAAACAGAGAAAGAACAAAATAAAGAAACGGAACAAAATACACATCAAAACAAAAACAAAACAAAAACAAAACAAAAACAAAGCAAAAACAAAAGGAAAAACAAAGCAAATGGAAAAAAAGAAAAAAACCTAGAAAACACAAGAAAGCTAAATCGACAAAAACAGAGAAAAAACGAAATAAAGAAACGTAACAAAATACACATCAAACCAAAAACAAAAAAACAAAAACAAAGCAAAAACAAAATGAAAAACAAAGCAAATGGAAAAAAACGAGAGAGTCGGAAACCCCTGCACAGAATGCGGGTACATAGAGTTTGCCCTTTTATTGCAGCCCATCAGAGGACGCACCATATAGGAGGTGATATATCTGAATATATATCATGCGCCATGATTGAGAGCTATGGCCCCATAGAGGCTTGGCCCCATAGTCTTTCCTTTTGGTGATTTTGAAAGTATCTTTCTTCTACCGTAGAGTTATGTTCCATTTTATGACCCCCCGTCATTTATTACTGGAAGTATATTCGGAAGTAAATAAGGATATCAATATATACCTATGCTATGTATTTGTTTGTCTGTCTTTATTTCTTGTTTCTTGTGTTCTGTATTTTATTTGTTCTTTCGTTTTTTTTTCAATTTTATTTTATCATTATATAACATCATATTTTTTGTCAATGCATTTCGTTATTTCGGTTATTTTTCCGATATTTTCTTGTTTCTTTGCTTCTTTGTTTTATTTCGCCATTGCATGTTTTTTTGTCTTTTTTTAATTTCGACTTCTTTTTTCTTTATTCGTCCCTTTCTTTCCTGTTTCGTTATTTAATTTTGACTATCGATTTTCTTTATTTAATTTTGACTGTCGTTATTCTTATCGTTATTCGAATATTTCGCTATTTCTTTTTTTTTTACAATTTCGTTGGTGTGTTCCGCTGTTTAATTTCATACTTCGCTATATTTTCCCCGCTATTATATTTGGTCATTTCCTTTCACTGCTACGTCATTATCTCATCATTTGCATTATCATTATCTCGTTAATCTCTTTATCTTTTGCATTAAGATAATCATTATCATACTACATCATCATTACCATTATTATCAAATTATCATTTGCATAATCATTATCGCATTGCAATATGATTATCCTTATTATCTGCAATATAGTTATCATTATCATTAACAATATTATCATTATAATTTGCACCTATCATTATCATAATACATTATGATAATCATCATCATTTACATTAGCATCATCATATTGCATCATGATTATCATTATTTACATTATCATTATTATTACCCTAATCTCGCTTTTCGCCTCATCCTCTCCTCGTCATTATACATCCCTGAGAGGAACCCCCAGTGAGTGGTATGAATACTTCAGCCAAGGTTCCTCCGCCTCGGACCCTGCCAGAGAGCTTAGGGGCAAAAAAAAGAAAAAAAAAAAAAAAAAGAAAGAAAAAAAAAAAAAAAAGGGAAGGGTAACAGGGAGAGAGAGGTTGGCGTGGGGGGGGGGGGAGGGTTAGGTGGGTGGGTGGAGGGGTGGAGGGGAGGGTTGGGTGGGTGGGTGGAGGAGGGGGGGTTGGGAGGAGGGGTGGAGGAAGGGGGGAAAGGTGGTGGGGAAGCTGGAGAGGAGGGAGGGGAGAGTGGGAAGGGACGGAAGAAGGAGGGAGGGGAGGGTGGTGGGAGGGGAAGGTTGGTTGTATGGGTTGAGGGGGGGGGGGGGAGTAGCGGAAGAGAGGGTTGGGTAGGTGGAGAGGAGGAGAGGGGGGAGGGTGGAGGGGAGGGATGAGTAAGAGTGGAGGGTGGAGGGGAAAGGTGGAGGGGGAGGGGTGGGTGGAGGATAGTAGGGGAGGGGACGGGGGAAAGGGGAGGGGAAGAGGTGAGGGGACATGGTCAGGGTAACATGTGGAAAGGTGGAAAGTAACACGGGTGGGGGGTGGAGAGGGGGGGAGGGTAAGGGGTGTTGGATGAGGGGAGAGGAAGGGTAACAGTTCCTTATATCACATTTTTTTTCCGAAATGCATGAGATTCACTTCTCTCTCGCGTTTTCTCCTTTAAATGTGATTAATACAGATAAACTGTCATTCATTTTTTCGTGCTTTGCTTTCATTATTTCACTCGAACATAAAGGCACACACAAATGCATTCATCTGTCCGTTCATCCATATATATATATGTATATATATATATATATATATATATATATATATATATATATATATATATATATACATGTATATATATATACATACATTGGTTTGATTGTATATTTAATTAAAGTATTTCAATAATAAGGGATTTCTATTATTTTAGTTATATTTTTCATCTAGAATTATTTTACTTTTTCAATGTTAATATCTAATGTTTATCTATTGTTGATCCTCATGGCTATGGAGGCGAAAAGAAATGTTTATCCAGAAAAAGTATTTTCATTTCCCCCCAAAATATACGTTTCAATATTGAAAATGATGCGCTTTCAGCACGGTACGATCACATAGGGGCCAACACTCCACACGCTCACACGCTGTGTTTTTTAAAAGGCCGACACACTACACGCCCATATGCTGGATTGCAGGGACCCGACACTTACACACGCCCATACGCTGGATCACAAGGGCCTGACAGCATACTTCAGTAAGCTGGATTACAGATGAGTCAACACTGCTTATGTCCACAAGCTGGATTACAGGGGTCGCAACACTATGCCCTATGCCGAATTATTCCATAAATTAAAAAAAAAAGCTGGGACGAGAATACGGAAACTGATATACTTTTCATTTTTTTTTCAATGTTCCATTTTCTCAAAAAGACATGAGGAACAGTACTTACAGAGTGGTAGGGTATTCCTGAGTGAGACCCATCGTTCGGGCTCAACTTTCCAAGTCAGCTTGGGACATACCCTCCAGGCATTCTTGAAACAAATAAACAAGTAAACTACCTTAAGAGAAGGTGATGTCAGGTTTAGTAAATCCAAATCACCATATTTACTTTCTAAAAATAATGGAAAAGAGACCGTAATCCACCGACAATATATATATATATATATATATATATATATATATATATATATATATATATATATATATATATATATGTACATATATATCTATATCTATATAAATATATATATATATATATATATATATATATATATATATATATATATATATATATATACAGATACCCCCCCACACACACACACACATATATATATATATATATATGTATATATATATATATATATATATATATAATATATAAAATATGTATATATATATATATATATATATATATATATATATATATTATATACATACATATATATATATATATATATATATATATATATATATATATATTTAGGCTTATACATATATATGTATATACATAGTTGTACATACACACATCCCTCCCCATAAGTTAATATAACTCATAATATTCACCCAGGGTCAGAGAGGAAGATGAGTAGCAGCCGCAGCCACATGTGTATTCCCTGCGCTAATATTTTGTTCCTAGAGAGACTTTGGCAAAAGTTATACTAGAAGTTAATACAACTTTAGCAAAAGTTAACACCAGCATTATTTTTCACGATTTAGATATAAAAGCGGTCCTGAGACAAGGATACTCTCCCTGGCTGTACAGATCACAGGAATACAAATGGCTTTTTTTTTCGATTGCATTTGTCTTTGCAATTTAATTCCATTTTTCATCGAGACTAGAAACTTAAATGCAAATAGA
>NW_028234433.1:28511243-28514641 GCF_977035675.1 Penaeus japonicus
ATAAAGAAAAAATAACCGAAGGGGAAAGAGCGAGAAATCAAAACGAATTCCCGCCAAGAAGACCCGCGAAGAAGGATCAAGTTTCCGCTAAAATTGCGTAACGTTTCCTTCTCTGATTTCGGAAAAGAATAAATTTATCCCCAGCGCCAAGAAATGGACTGAAAAGTTGAAAGAGAAGATGAGAGGATGGAATCATGAGTCTCCTTATTTTACTGGAGGGAGGGGAGGAGGGAGGGAAGGAGGGAGGGAGGGGGGGAGGGAAGGGAGGGATAGGAGGGAGGGAGAGGGGATAAAAGGAGGGAGGGAGGGAGGGAGGGAGAGAGGGAGGGATGGGGTAGGGGAAGGAGGGGAGGGAGGGGAAGGAGAGGGAGGGATAGAGGGAGGGATAGAGGAAAGGGAGGGAGAGAAAGGGAGGGAGGGATAGAGGGAGGGAGGGGAGGGATGGAAGGAGGGAGGGAAGGGGAGGGAAGGAGGGATAGAGGGAGGGAGGGAGGGAGGGAGGGAGGGAAGGGGAGGGAGGGAGGGAAGGAGGGATGGGGAGGGGAGGGGGGAAGGGGGAGGGGAGGAAGGAGGGGAGGAGGGATAGAGGGGAGGGAGGGAGAGAGGGAAGGGGAGGGAGGGGAAGGAAGGAGGGAGGGATAGAGGGAGGGGGGAAGGGTAGGGTAAGGGGAGGGACGGGGGTTTATTGGCATGATGTCAAAATCATGAATGTATTAAATCGGGTTCATGGCGGTTGGCTATTTCGGAATTCGTTATTATTATTATTATCATTATTATTATTATTATGATCATTATTATCATCATTTTATCATAATCATTACTTTATTATAAAGGTTATTATAATCACCACAATTATTACTTATACTCATCATCATTGCTATTATGTTTATATAAATGTGTACGAATTGAAAAATATATAAAAAGACAACTCTAACGACAGATGGCATATATAAATAAAATCAAAATAATGCAATATTGACCAGGAGACAGACTCAGGCCTGGCCGTCCACCCTCCCGTTCTGGTTGCATAATAATTACATTCGAACGCGCTTCCTGTATCAAGGGTATGCTTTCAGAACGATTTCAGTGGCTTAATAACTGGTCTAAACAGATTTCTAGTATGACCATAGAGTGTGGATTATCCCAGCACTTGAAAAAAATAGCAGGAATTTGGGCAGAGAAGGTTCTAGGTCTGGGACCCTTAGTTTCCCATAGAGTGTATTTTGATAAGGCGAAAAGGGTGATGATACTAAACTGGAATCTATTTTCTGAGTAAAATAGGGCTTTACGAAGTTTGCTACAGCGTATCTCAATATCAAGAGGTGGGCTTTAAACCCTATTAGGGGAGAGAGTGTTCCCAATCTCGTAATACTTTTATTATCATTATTATCATTATTATTATTATTATTATCATCATCATTATTGTCATTATTATTATTATTATTATCATTATTATTTATCATTATTATTTCATTTGCTACTCATTTATCCCCTTTTGTCTTCCCAATCTCGTTATACTTTTATTATTATTATTGTTATCATTATTATTATTATTATCATCAGTATTATTATTATCATTATTATTAATATTAATATCATTTCATTTTCCACTCATTTTTTCCCGTTTTTGGTACAACATTTTCCTTCTTCTTAATTCCAACTATGCATTATCCAACCTCGTTCTTTGGATAGAGAGCCCCGTGTTAGTATCAGCTTCTTGTGGTTCATTTACATGTTCAATTGAATCGGCAAGATACTCAACAGTCTCTCAATTGCTACATAGTGGCAATTAGTTCTATACCCCTTTGAATAATGCAAATTTCTCTTTTCCCTGTTTGTCTCGCCTTTCAAATCTTGCATTCCCCTTCTGGGTCTATACCCTCTGAAATTCTACATGGCTGTGCAATAAATTTGTCATTGACCTTTTCAATTTCACTTCCTGCCTTTGGTATCATACTAAAAAAAAAAAAAATCGAATCTCACACTAGCATCGGGTTGCAGTTCAATTATCCCTTCTGTCGGATCGTAATATAAAAGCCACTATGATTTTCTGGTTTATTGATACGCAGTAAATATATTATCTGATTGATGTAACAGGTCGATGTGATTACGTAGTGAGACGGCGTAGTGGGATGAGGTCAGGTGTGTATTAATATTTTCTGGTGACCTCCCAATTCTGGTGACCTCCCAATTCTGGTGACCTCCCAATTCTGGTGACCTCCTATTTCTGGTGACCTCCCATTTCTGGTGACCTCCCATTTCTGGTGACCTCCCATTTCTGGTGACCTCCCATTTCTGGTGACCTCCCAATTCTGGTGACCTCCCAATTCTGGTGACCTCCCAATTCTGGTGACCTCCTATTTCTGGTGACCTCCCATTTCTGGTGACCTCCCATTTCTGGTGACCTCCCATTTCTGGTGATCTCCCATTTCTGGTGACCTCCCATTTCTGGTGACCTCCCAATTCTGGTGACCTCCTATTTCTGGTGACCTCCCAATTCTGGTGACCTCCTATTTCTGGTGACCTCCCATTTCTGGGTGACCTCCCATTTCTGGTGACCTCCCAATTCTTGTGACCTCCTATTTCTGGTGACCTCACCCTCCCCGACCCCCTATACTATCCCCCCTCCCCCCGTACCCCCCCCCGCCCCCACCGAGTTGAGGTGTCCTCACTCCTCCCCCTTCCCCCACCCAATTCTGGTGACCTCCCACCATTTGTCCTCAGGCAGCGTGCCAGCAACCGCGTGACCTGCTGTGTTGACCTGCTGTGTTGACCTGGCGGTGACCTGACTGACTGGAATGCGAAGGCCGCCCAGAAGGGGTGTTTTTGATACGGTCCCTTATCGGCTGGCGGCGCGGTGGCGGGGTGCTTTCCTTTGCTCTAGCTTCTCCTATTTGATGTGTCAGGATGTGATCGTTTTTATTTTTTTCCCCCACTTCTATCCCTCTCCTACACTTATTTTACCATTCTATTTTATTTCTTCGTTGAAGGCATATTTAAACATTCTAACTATTAATCCACACCCACAATCACTACCAACGACCACATTATTCTCAATGAATTAGAAAACTCATTAAAACCTGGTCTTGCTTATTTTTGTTTTTTTTTTTGCTCACTCTTTCTAATCTTACCAACAACCCTATAAATACTAAAGCGTTCTCAAAAAATTACCATTAACAATAAGTTTATGAAAGATCGCCAACCATTCGGATTTATTTTAGATAACAAACTTAATCCTCCCGAGGGTGAAAAAATACATTAGAATGATGAACAGGTGAAAGTTCTTCCTGTTCAACTTGCTAAGTATCTTTCGTTAGTAAATTATGTGACTAGATTATGATAAGTATGATAAGTGATGAGAATAAAATTGTTGGAAATAACCTCGAGGGTTTACGGGG
>NW_028234433.1:28514741-28524741 GCF_977035675.1 Penaeus japonicus
TCTTCGCTGCACATGCCACAACCAGCTGCTTTTTCCTCTCGCTGCACATGCCACAACCAGCTGCTTTTCCCTCTCGCTGTACATACCACAACCAGCAACATTTTCTCCCAGTCTCAACCATCATGACTGATTAAATCTGCTATTATAACTATTACACGGGCACATTACGAGTTCATGTAGCACAAGTTGTATCAATATCAATGTTGCAAATGCCATGAAGATAGCCTTGAGCTGAAGGAATCATTTATCGTTAGGACTAATGGATCTGCATGGTATATTAATGAATGATGTTGTCCATGCAATGCTGCCTGCATGAAGGTGGTCTTGTGATGTTGCAAACTAATTGATTCAAAACGATCCAGCGATGAAAATTGCTGCCAATATTCTGTTATAGAGTCTGGGTTTTTCTTTGAATAATTTCGCTCAGGCGGTGTGTGGGGAGGTGGGGTTTTGGGGGAGGGGGAGGTGGGGTCGTGGGGAAGGGGAGCTGGGTAGGTGGGGTTTTGGGTGTGTGGGGCAGGGGAGGGTGGGGTGGGGGTGTGGCGAAGGGGACTGTAGGTGGGGTTTTGGGTGTGTGGGGCAGGGGAGGGGGGGGGGGGTGAGTGGGTAAGTGGGATTGTGGAGGGGGGGGATGCGGGGAGGGGGTAAAAGCCGTTTTTATTGTAATTATCGGAAGCTTAATGTTTTTTTTTTTTTACTCACATTTACAAAAAAATATATTGGTTGTTATTGTAGTGTATTTTGCGTTCAAAAGGTAATCTTATAAGTAAATAATTAGCTCAATTTCTTCAACTATGGATCTTTGATATTAAATCAGAATTGACATGATATTAAACAAAAGCTATAACAAGAAAAATGGAATGAAATTCATAGAAAAAAAAACACAAAAAATAAGAGATAAATGACACCCACAAAAAAAAAAAAAAAATCAAAACCAGAGAATAAAAAAAACCTCCAGAAACACACCCACAAAAAAAAAAAAAAAAAAAAAAAAAAAAAAAAAAATCCGCGCTGACTTTACCTCCACCCCCCTCCCCCCACCATTTCTTTTTACATACATTTTTTATAGATCGTTGACGAGCTTTACTCATTACTCTTGAATAATTACAACGCCTAGACTATTATTTATCTCCCGCCATGCAATTAATCTTGGCGTTAATTACTGAGTGTCCATCAAGCTTTCTGCGGTCTCCCCTGTCTTCGCTGGCAGATAAAGTTCTCAGGTTGCGAATCCACAAGGCAGATTAGTGGGGGAGGGAGGGAGGGAGGGAGAGGGAGAGGGAAGGAGGGAGGGAGAGAGGTAGTGGGGGAGAGGGGGAGAGTGGGAGAGGGAGGGAGGAAGAGGGAGGTTGGGAGAGTGGAAGAGGAAGAGGGAGGGAGGGAGAGGTCTCAGGTTGCGAATCCACAAGGCAGATTAGTGGGAGAGGGAGGGAGGGAGGGAGGGAGGGAGAGAGAGAGGGAGGGAGGGGGAGGGAGGGAGGGAGAGAGGGAGGGAGGGAGAGAGGGAGGGAGGGAGAGTGGGAGAGGAAGAGGGAGGGAGAGAGAGGTCCCAGGTTGCGAATCCACAAGGCAGATTAGTGGGAGAGGGAGGGAGGGAAGGAGGGGGAGAGGGAGAAAGGGAGAGGGAGTGGGAAGAATGGGAGAAAGGGAGAGAGGGAGGGAGAGGTCCCAGGTTGCGAATCCACAAGGCAGATTAGTGGGGGAGGGAGGGAGGGAGGGAGGAAGGGAGGGAAGGAGGGGGGGGGGGGAGGGGGGGGGGAGAGGGGGTGGAGGGAGGGGGTGGGGAGGAGGGAGGGGGGGTAGGGGGGTACGGGGGGAGGGGGGGTGGGGGTGGAGGAGGGTAGGGGCGAGGGAGGGAGTAGGAGGGGGAGGGCGAGGCGGGGGGGGAGTGGGGGGGTCGGAGGGGGGGGAGGAGAGGAGGGAGGTCCGGAGGGGAAGGTTAGAGTGGGGTGGGGGGGAGGGAGGGGGAGAGTGTGGGGGGGAGGGAGGTATACGTGGGCCGATGGGAGGGAGAGTCCCAGGTTGCGAAGGGCAGATTAGAGGGGAGGGAGGGGAGGGGGGGAGGAGGGGGGGGAGTGAGGGGAGGAGAGAGGGGGGTGAGTGGGGAGGTTACGCCACTCTGTTTGAGGGGGAGAGGGAGGGAGAGGAGGGAGGAAGGGTAGGGGAGAGAGGGATGAGGGAGGGGTTGGGAGAGGGAACGAGCGGGAGAGGGAGGAGGGGTCTCAGGTTTCGATCCACAAGGCAGTATTAGTGGGAAGAGGGAGGGAGGGAAAAGGGAAAGAGGGAGAGGTGAGAGAGGGAGAGGGAGGGAGGGAAAAAGGATGGATGGGAAGAGTGGGGGAAGGAAGAAGGGGAAGAGGGAGGGAAAGGAGGGAGGGAGGGAAAGAGTGTGAGTGCGGGATGGTAGAGGGAGGAGGGAGGGAGCGGTCCCAGTGTTGCTAATCAACGGTCGATATACTCGGGATAGAGAGGCGGGGAGGAGGAGAGGGGAGGGAGAGGTGTATAGTGAGGGAGGGAGAGGGAGAGAGGGAGGAGAGAGGGGTTATGGCTAGAGGGAGGGTATTGAGTGAAGGAGAGGGAGGGAGAGGTCTAGTAGTTAGGGAGGAAGAGAGGAAATAATGATGGTGCTATTGGGGTGAAGGCAAAGGGGTATCGTGAGAGGGAGAGGGAGGGAGAGAAAGGGAGGGGGAGGGAGGGAAGTAGAGAGTGGGAGAGGGAAAGGGGGAGAGAGTGGGGGAGGGAGGGGGAGGGAGGGAGAGGGAGAGGGAGGGAGGGAAAGGGAGAGGGAGTGAGTGAGAGGGAGAGGGAGGGAGAGAGAGGGAGAGGGAGGGAGAGAGAAAGAGAGGGAGGGGGAGGGAGGGAGATGTATGCAGTGCTGAGAGAGGGGAGAGGGAGAGAGGAGTAGCGCAGGGAAGGATGGAGGGAAAGGAAAGAGTGGGATTGCGATGAGTGGGAGGCGAGGACACGAGCAAGAGCCATACAGGGAAGGGAGGGAAAGACCCTGATAGGCATGAGATGGCTGGAGGGGAGCTAATCGTGAACCGTCTTGAAAGACATTACAGGGGTTGTGGAAATGTGCAGGAGGGGAGACGTAAAGGAGAATCGAGAAAAAGGTCGGGAACTGTGATGTAGAGAGAGATAAAAACAACAACAAGAGCAAAGCCCTGTGAAAGTCATCAAACAAAACCACAGCTGAACACCAACCGGGAAGCTGAATTTCTGTTTAAACAAAAGGGAAGGAAAATAAAAAACATATGGATTGTGTTGAAACGGTGTCGGACTACATGTTATTATATATATATATAAATTATATATATATTATAGTTTTATATATATATATATATATATATGTATATTATACAATACAGTTATATTGATATTATTTTTATATATTTTTAGATATATATATATTATGTATACATATATGTATACTATATTTTTTATATTTTATATATTATAAATATTATATATATAATATATATATATATATGTATATATATTCATACATATTTTATATAATATATATTTATATATATATAAATAGATAGATATTATTTATTATATTTTTTACATTTATGTATATATTGATATTTATTGATTTATGATATATATATATTTATATTTATAGATGTATATATTATTATATAATTATGTTCATTGGAGCTACATATTATATATATTATTTATTTAATATATATTATTATATATACATATATATATATATATACAATATTAACATTTGTTTATCAAAAAATATGTATGATTATCCATATAGATATATAAATATGATATAGTCTATATATATATAAATATATATATATATAGTATATATATATATATATATATATATATATAAAGTTATATATATATATATATAAATATATATGTATATATATATTTTATACTATCATATATATATAATATATATATATCTTATATTATATCCATCTACCTATCTATATCCCATATATATATATCTATATATGTGCATTGACTATGATATATATATCTATATATATATGTATATAAGTGTTTCTTATATAGAATATATTATGTATATATATATATATATCCTGATGCTATCTATTTATAATTTATCACTCATCTCTTATATTTATATATATATATATTATATTTATATTATATATATATCTTATATATTATATATATATATGTCTATATCTATATCTAATCTATCTAGATATACTAGGATGGACACGATATACAAATGTATATATGTATATTGTATATATATATATATATATAATTATATATATATATATATTCAATATATAATATATAAAGACATATATATAATTTGATTATATATATTATATATATATATAGAAGATATATTTTATTTTTTTAATATATATATTGTTATTAATATATATTTATATGTATACCTATATTGTATATGGTATATACTTATATAATATATATATATTATATATATAATATATATATATATATGGAGAGATAAATGGATATATATATAGATTAGTATTATACATATAATATAATCTCATAGTTCTTGATACCTATATCTCTATAACCTATTATCGATATATATCTATAATCTATATATATATATTCTCTATATTATTTTATATATAGATATATAATATATATATAATATAGATTATATATATATATATATATATATATATATATATATACACATATGTATGTGTGTGTGTGTGTGTGTGTGTCTATATATCTATCTATCTATATATATATACATATATACATATGCATATACACACACGTTTGTTTTCTACTTCAACACCCAAGCTTCATTTTTCATCGTTTCCCGAGCGCTCTGCAAAGTGCAATACTCGAAACTCGGACCTGACGTTGTTATATGGATTCGGTGTCATTAACAGGTCGAGAGCTTTGTTTGCATAAACCGCCCTCGCTTGTTTGTGTTTGACAAGTGTAGTTTGTTACTGTTTCGGGATTATAAATTCATTTAGATACTTATGGGACGTTTTTTTTTTTTTCATCAAAAAGTTTGGTTGTAATTGCATGTTCGTATTTTGATACTGCTTAACGCTAAACTTTAGGATTTTATAGGTGAAGATTTTTGAATTGTTAAAATACGAGAACATTTTTGTGTTCATGTTGTCATTCGTAATCTTGATGAAGAAGGGTTTGGCGCTATGTAATGAAATTATAACAAGATTAATTAGATTGATTAATTAGATTTATCTTTCTCTCTACACTTACATACATGCCTGCTGATGTAGTGGAAGCTGGAGAATATGGATAAGAAAATATAAAGAAGAATAAGAAGGAAAAAGAAAAAAAAGAAAGAAAAAAAAGTGCCGATTTTTCCTATCCCATCAGGGAGAATATTCGAAATATTACATGTTATTATACCATTAGTCATCATTAAGATCTAGACGCTATATACGAAGAGAAGAAATAATAATTGTGATTTCTACAAACTCGTCTTTCATTTACCCCTCCCCCCACACTACTTATTCATTCATATAATTACGTAAATAATAATATAAATGAAATTACCGAGTCATCCAGGGTTTTGTGTGTCATGCATTTGGTGGGTGTTAACGAAGTACAGGTTGGATAATCAGGTATAATAAGCGAGATGGTCTTATTAAGAGCTATTACGAGTGTGCTATGTGGGCGCACCTCCTCGTGGGTATTAATTCCTTGTCGTTTGGTTAATTTGCGGGATTAATGCTGTTGCGGTTAATTTGGTCCTCGTCTGTAACAGGAAACCCAGTGATAGGTTTCCATTTTAGTATGAGGGATTCGGTTTTAAAGAGGAAAATCGTAGGCTCTCTCTCTCTCTCTCTCTCTCTCTCTCATACACGCGTACACACACATGCAAACACATACACGCACATACATACACACACGCACATCACACAAACAAACACACACACACACACACACACACACACACACACACACACACACACATATATATATATATATATATATATATATATATAGATTTATATAAATAATTATACCATATTAATATACTTATATATAGAGTTATATATATATATATATATATTTTTATTATATATATTATTTAAATATATATTTTATATATGTATGGACATACAACATACATATACATATATATAAATATATATTTATATATGTATATATAATATATATATATATATATATATATATATATAGATATAGATATATATATATAACTAATTTTCTTTTTTTTATTCCTTTTTTTTTTTTTTTTTTTTTTTTATTTTGATTTTATTCGATGTCGTGATCATGTCGGTTGAGGTGAGCTATCGAGGAAATGGGGAGGGGGGTGCTAGGTAGGGAGGGGGATTTAACAATACCTTTTTGTTCATGTTCTCTAAGGTTTTCATTCATCCCGAATCCAGTTAATACTTTTGTAGAAAAAAATACTTCCTAAGAACAGAAGCCTTTCACATCCAAACTAAAAAGTTGTTGCTGGATTTATGACGATTACGATTAATAATTATTATGATTGATAATTATCATGATTAATAATTATCATAATGAATAATGATTATGATCAATAATGATTAATGATTAATAATGATTAATGGTTAATAATGATTAATAATGATTAATGGCTAATAATGATTAATAATGATTAATGGTTAATAATGATTATGATAAATAATGATTAATGATTAATAATGATTAATGGTTAAACCATTTTCAGAAAATTAATCTAATCAAATGAGGGTAACAGTTTAATTGAAGGGGCTTTGATACTTTGTCCCAGAAAAATAAATAATTAAGCATATTTATTTATAAAGTACCTGGAGGCAAATTCATTCAGTGTTGAGTGTGTTTGGTTAAGAAAAAAAAAATCGTAGTTATGTATTTTTAATGTCTGACGAATTACACATAAAAATATATAAGAAAATGTCCACACTGTAATCAAATATGCAAAGCTTCTCATTTCGAATTAAGGCTTATCTTAAAGTGAATTTGTGATTTAATCTCATTAATTAAGTGACAAGATAGAATTTCACTGGGGGGAGGGGGGAGGGGGGAGGGGGAGGAGAACAAAGGTATATAGTAAAGCCAGCTATTATTATTTGTTTGTTTTTCTTGTGGGAAATATGTGGTTTGCGAGAAATTTACTTGTTATGTCGTTTTCTTTCTCCATCTCTATGACTCTCACTCTCTTTTTCTTTCTTTCTTTCTCTCTTGCTTTCCCTCTCTCTCCCTCTCCTTTACCTTCAACTATCTTTCATTCTCTCTCTCTCTTTCCCTCTCCTCATCCCCACCCCCACCCTCTCTCTTCGCCTTCCCAATATAAGTTCTCTCTCTCGCCCTCTCTTCAATATATTTCCTCTCGCTCCTCTCTATCGCCTTCCAGCCACGCTCACCACCTCCTCTCTCTCCCTTCCAATATATTCTCTCTCTCTCTCTCTATCTCCTTCCACCCCTCACCTCCTCTCTCTCCCTCCCTCCTCCCCTTCCAATATATTTCTTTCTCTCTCTCTCCTTCCACCCCTCACCTCCTCTCTCTCCCTCCCTCCTCCCTCCCCCCCCTCCCTCTCTCTCCCTTCCAATATATTTCTTTCTCTCTCTCTCTCTCTCTTTCCACCACCGCACTCCCTCTCTCAGCCTCCTCCCTCCCCTCCCCCCTCCCTCGCTCTACCTTCCAATAATTTTCTTTCTCTCTCTCTCTCTCTCTTTCCACCCCTCCCCTCCTCTCTCTCCCTCCCTCCCCCCCCCCCCCCTCCCTCTCTCTCCCTTCCAATATATTTCTTTCTCTCTCTCTCTCTCTCCTTCCACCCCTCACCTCCTCTCTCTCCCTCCCTCCTCCCTCCCACCCTCTCTCTCTCTCTCTCCCATCCAATATATTTCTTTCTCTCTCTCTCTCTCCTTCCACCCCTCATCTCCTCCCTCTCTCTCTCTCCCTTCCAATATATTTCTTCCTCTCTCTCTCCTTCCACCCCTCACCTCCTCTCTTTCCCTCCCTCTCTCTCCCATCCAATATATTACTTTCTCTCTCTCCTTCCTTCCACCCCTCACCTCCTCTCTCTCCCACCCTCCTCCCTCCCACCTTCTCTCTCTCTCTCCCTTCCAATATATTTCTTTCTCTCTCTCTCTCTCCTTCCACCCCTCATCTCCTCTCTCCCTCCCTCCCTCCTACCCATCCCTCTCACCCCCCCTCCCACTCCCTCTTTCTACGTAACAACAAATCAAGAAATGATACATAGCCCTTCCCCTCTTCCGGTCCTCATCCTATTTCACAACAAAAGCTAAAACAACTGCAGCTAATTAGCACTTCCGTTATATGTGCCGGGCTAATAACTTTACTTGCTGGAAACAGATAGCCTTACTGATGTTTCGGCTAATCGTTACTCAGAATCTGACACTATAATTAAAGCTGCTAATTAAGAGAGATTCTCTTGGTATTACCTGTGGATTACCTGAGTCATTATCGTTCTTGCCATGCCATCACTGGTTACTATCGTATTATCGTCATCGTAATATCACCACTATTGCCATCATCATCATCATCATTATCATCATCATCATCGTCATCATTATCATCGTCATCATCATCATCATTATCACCACCATCATCATCATTACCATCATCATCATTATCACCATCATCATCATCATCACCGTCATCATCATCATCACCATCATCATCATAATACATATCAACCACCAACCATCATACCACCATACATCATTACATACACCGTCTCATCTCTATACCACATCACATCA
The DNA here is from genome assembly GCF_977035675.1 of Penaeus japonicus. Classification (NCBI taxonomy): domain Eukaryota; kingdom Metazoa; phylum Arthropoda; class Malacostraca; order Decapoda; family Penaeidae; genus Penaeus; species Penaeus japonicus. The sequence continues at coordinate 28,523,478 of NW_028234433.1, forward strand.
ACGCATCATTAGCCCATCATGAGCTCATCACCATCATTTCCATTTCATCATCATCTTCATCATCATAACATCACCACTATTACCATCATCATCATCACCATCATCATAACATCACCACTATTACCATCATCATCATAACATCACCACTATTACCATCATCATCATCATCACCATTTCCATTATGATCGCTATTAACACCATTTTTGTTGCATTGAAACAAAAGCAGCAGAAACATTAACGAATTGGGTTCGTGACCTTAATGATGAAATATATCTCGTTTGTACTCTGACTCTTTCTCTTTCTCTTTCGCTCAATCACTCACTCTCTCTCTCTCTCTCTTTTTCTCTTTCACTTACTCTCTCTTTCTTTCTCTTTCACTTACTCTCTTTCTCTTTCTCTCTCACTCACTCTCTTTCTCTCTCTCTCACTCGCTCACTCACTTTCGCTCTCTCTCTTTTTGTTCTTCTTTCTCCCCCCCCCCTCTCTCTATCTATCTCATTCACTTACTCACTCTTTCTCTCTCTCTCTCTCACACACACTCACTCACTCTCTCTCTTATTTTCTTTTCACATTTGGTTCATTATATATATACATATACATATACATACATACATACATATATATATATATATATATATATTTTATATATAAAGTATAATATATTTATGCGGAGATATATACGTATACATATACATATAGATAGTATATATATATATATATATATATATATAAAAATATATAATATATATATATATAATATATAATATATATAGATAGATATATATATTAATAGATATATGCATACGTATATATATATATAATATATTATATATATATATATATATATATATATATGTTATATTGATATAATTTAGATATATAGATATATATATATATAGAGAGACGTATATGTATATATATATATACTATATAATAAATAGTATTTATATATATATATATATACGTATATATATATACTCATAAAAAAAATAAAATATATATATATATATACATATATAAATTATATATATATATAATATATAGATATAATATGTATGTATATATATATATATAATAGATATATATATATATATATATAATATATAACATATAATAAATATATATATTATTAATATATATATATTATACGTATATAATACATATATATATATATATATATATATATCATATAATATATATTATATATACATATATATAGTATATATATAATAGATACTATTATATATATATTTATATGTATATA
>NW_028234433.1:28529741-28534741 GCF_977035675.1 Penaeus japonicus
ATATGTAACACTTTCTGCTTTTCCTGATATTTTCCATTATTTGCCTAAGGGAGAAAATACCATCAATTTTCACCAACAATTCATTAAAAAACGAACAGCAGAATCGCTAATGTCTGTTTTTTTTTTTTTTTTTTTTTTATGGCTCTGACCGTCAGCATTAGTGAAGGGCGTTGGAAGGGCGTCGCTCGTCAGAAGTTGTCCTCCGAAGGTTAAGCTGTCAGTGAAGAGAATCACTCGGAGATTCTGTGTGTTTTTTTCAGAGGGACAAGGCATAGGAAGAGGTCTGGGCTGAAGAATGGACACACACACTAAGACTATTCCTTAACTCCCCTACTCACGTGCCGTTTCTTACGCATGAGTCTCTGGCTGAGTAAGAGACGACTCATTCCCCTGTTGAAATCCACTCTGAAAGGTTGCCAGTTTCAGAAGTTATTAAAGAATGTTTATTATAAGGTATACCCTATCCACATACATATACAGCGCGTATATGTATACATATATATGTACATCCATTAGCATATACACAGACATTTGCTAGATCCGGAGTACCAACTTCCATACGCGAGAATTAAGATAAAAAAGGGTCGACGGAACCAGGAAGTTGCGAATCAAAATGGCTACTGTGCATTTTCTGTTTATTTTCACGTCATTTTTTTTAGTGAAGGGTAACCTTTAACCTCTTGCAACCCCACTGTTTATTCGGGAAATTAAAATAAAGTCATAGAGTACAAGGGGACCGAAATTATGGATGAAACTATGAAGAAATAATGAAAATAAAAATTTGGTAATTAATTTTAGAAAACGGTATATGAAGTATCAAAGAAGACTTGGAATTTCAAGAAGGGGATACTTCTACATTTCTGGCAAAAAACGTGATTCAATTCCTCGTGTTGATTTAGATATCGAATGATACAATAACACAAGTGAAAATTAAGAAGTGGGTGGGTAATAAATAGAGTCATATTATTACTTATCAATTTACTTCTTTGTATATCGCTTTGTACAAGCACTGATCATCTTTATATGATTCAAACACTTTTTTTCTTTATAAAGGTAAATGGTTGTTATTCCATAGTGTTTGGTAACGATCCCATCTACATATGAGTATATTGATTTCATAAAAAAAAACTAAACGATTCCTACCACACATTATGTGCTTGTTAAATGCACGATATCCGAACTGTACTTATTTAATCTTTAAACTTTTGGGTATTGATCATATACAGTCTTTCTTTTTTTTCTTATTTTCTTCATTAAGGAGTTTTTTTTTCAATCTTATATTTTTCTTCTGGAGGGTCCCCATAATCTTATATCTTCGAAATGTTGGCATTTCTATCCTTCGAGGAATCTTGATGTTTAGAGAATAATTCAGATATTGTTTTTATCGACTTGTTTATGTTTTTTTTTCTTTTTTTCTTTTTATTTATTTTTTTGCTTTGTTTTAGAGCAGTTTTTGTAAAGGTCCTGCAAAGTTTGTTTTTGATACAATTAACTTAATGATACATCTATATCACTATTTGCACACACAAACACACACACACACACACACAGACAAACAAACACACACACGCACACACACACAAACAAACACACATACACATAGATAAACATAAATACTAATCTGAAATATCATTTATCCGTCTCTCTCTCTCTCTCTCTCTCTCTCTCTCTCTCTCTCTCTCTCTCTCTCTCTCTCTCTCTCTCTCTCTCTCTCTCTCTCTCTCTCTCTCTATATATATATATATATATATATATATATCTCTATCTATATATACACTTCATTTGTTAATTTACCTGTTTATCTGTTATAATCCGGAGCCATCGGCACATCAAAGAAAAAAGCAATTTCCATATATTGTTTTAGCTTCAGCGGATCAACCTGGAGTTATCAGATATAACATATATTGATGCACGCGTATATAATCATATATATATATGTGTGTGTGTGTGTGTAAATATGTATATATAAATATATACATATATGTATACACACACACACACACACACACACACACACACACACACACACACACATGCACACATTTCCATATGTATATGTATATATATATATATATGTATATATATATATATATATATATATATATATATATATGTATATATATATATGTATATAGTTTATATACATACATATATATAATATATATATTTATATATATTATATATATATATATATATATTATATATATATACATGAATATTGTAAGAAGCACGAGTGGATATGCATAAAAATATTTCCGAGGTTCATAGTTTAGGGAGCCGTAAATATCGGCGTTTTGAGGAGCAGGTCGCAGGAAGGCCACCATAAATTATGAAGATTGGCCAGTGGGAGCAGGACGCGGGAAGGCCAGTGGTGAAAGGAGAGAGAGAGAGAGAGAGAAGATGAGGGACGAGGAGAGATGAGAGTCGGGAGAGGAGAGAAGAGTGGAAAGGAGGGGATGAGAGAGAGTGTCGGAGGAAGAGATGATAGGAGGGAGTAGAGAGATAGGAGGGTGGAGGAGATCTGGGAGAGAGATGGAGAGAGAGAGAGAGAGAGGGGGGAGAGGGGGAGATGGGAGAGAGTGAGAGAGAGAGAGGGGGTCGGGAGAGGAGGGAGAGGGGGAGAGGGGGGGAGGTGGGAGAGGGGAAGAGGGGGCAGAGGGGGAGAGGAGAGAGAGAGAGGAGGAGAGAGAGAGAGTGGGGGGGAGAGGGGGAGAGAGAGAGAGAGGGAGAGAGAGAGAGAGAGAGAGAGAGAGAGAGAGAGAGAGAGAGAGAGGAGAAGAAAGAGAGAAAAAAGAGACAGAGAAAGAGAGGAGAAGAAAGAGAGAAAAAAAGAGACAAAGAAAGAGACACAGACAGATACAGATACAGAGATAGAGACACAAAAAGACATAGATAGAGGCAGAGAAAAGCAACGACAAAGATAAACACAGACAAAGACAGAGAGAGATAAAAACAAGAACAGACGGATTATATCTATAACAACTATAGTAAGAAAAGGGGAAATTGCTTTTGATAAGATAATGCTCTTGATAAAAGATAAAAATCCGTTCAAATAAGAAGCAATCTAATCTTCTTGACGGTATATATGAACGTTTTCATTGCAAGATACGATAAATAAACGTATTTTTATTAGAAAGCTATTGAATGCTGTTTCTGAAAAGGCGAGAAAAAATCAGGCTTATCTCATTTGAGAGAGAGAGAGATAGAGAGAGAAAGAGAAAGAGAGAGAGAGAGAGAGAGAGAGAGAGAGAGAGAGAGAGAGAGAGAGAGAGAGAGAGCGGATGAGATGAGCGAGAGCAGAGGAGAGCGGAGGAGAGAGAGAGAGAAGGGTTTATTAAAGATAGAGGTTAAAGAGAGAGAGAGAGAGATGAGAGGAGGGAGGAGGAGGAGGAGAGGAGGAAGAGAGAGAGATGAGATGGAGTGAGAGGAGAGCAGAGGAGAGAGAGATGAGAGTAGAGGAGATGAAGGTGAAGAGAGCGAGAGAGAGAGAGGTAAGAGTAGGTTTAGAGAGGAGTGTGGAGAGAGGGGGAGGAGAGAGAGAGCTGAGAGGATGGGAGAGAGAGAGAGAGAGTGGAGAGAGCATGAGAGTAAGGAGGGAGATGAAGAGGGAAGAGAAGAGGGCGCGATGAGGAAGAGAGGAGATGGAGAGAGAAGATGGAGATGAGAGAGCGCGTGAGAGAAATAGGAAAGAGAAAGAAAGAAAGAAAGAATAGATAGATAATGATGGAGAGAGAGAGAGTGAGGAGGAGAGAGAGAAGAGAGAGAGAGAGAGGACGGGAGAGAAGGAGGCAGAGGAGAGTGAGAGAGTAGAGGAGAGGGGGATGGGGAGAGGAGAGAGAGAGAGAAGGAGAGAGAGAGAGAGAGAGAGAGAGAAAGAGAAAGAGAAAGAAAGAAAGATAGATAGATAATGAGAGAGAGAGAGAGAGTGAGAGAGAGAGAGAGAGAGAGAGAGAGAGAGAGAGAGAGAGAGAAAGATAGATAGATAGAGATAGATAGATAGATAGATAGATAGAGAGAGATAGAGAAAGAGAGTGAGAGATATAGAGAAAGAGAGGGAGAGAATGCAAGAAAGAAGGACAAAGGAGAGATATACCGATAGACAAGCAAACAAACAGACAAACAACAAGAGTGAGAGAGAGAGAGAGAGAGAGAGAAAGAAAGAGAAAGAAAGAAAGAGAGGAAAAAAACACGAAAATAACCAGAAAGACAATCAAACGAACACAAACTCACAGTAAAAAAGAAACCTACAAACAAACAAACAAACAGCCATAAACTAAACAAACTGTCACACACATAAACAGAGAATTAGCCCCCGCCCCCTCCCCCCCCCCAAAAAAAAAAGAAACAGTACCCAATATACGAAAAATAACCAATATTGGCCCTTAAAGAACGCCACCCACCAGCCTTAAATATAAACCAGAGATTTTCTTCACGGCTAAGTTAACATCATGAGTAAAGTTCATGGTCTTTTGTTCAAGCATAAAGTGTGCGTGCTGTGTTCCATCGTATTTCTTATATTTATATATTCTTATAATCTCTTATGTCTTTCTAAGTCGAGGAGGTTGTTTATGTATTTCTATTTGTTTTTTTTTTCATCCTGTTCTTCTTATTCTTATTACTGTTGTCATTATTATTATTTTTGTCATTACCGTTAACATTATGATTATTATTGTTATTATTATTATAATTATTGTCATTATTATCATTATTACCATTATCATAATCATCATCATCATCATCATCACCACACCACCACCACCATCATAATCATAATCCTCCTCCTTCACCTCCTCCTCATCACAAATCATCATTTCCTTCATCATTACATGTGCTTCCCTCAGAATAATTTCCAAATCACCCCCTTCCCCCTCCCCCCCAAAAAAAAAGCATTTTGAAATTCTCCCTAAATAAAAAAGAAAAAAAAAAAAAAAATCCCCCAAAGGCTACATACCCTCTGCACTTGATAATTTTCGTCTATTCAACTTTTAAGCGTCCAAGGC
>NW_028234433.1:28540311-28548427 GCF_977035675.1 Penaeus japonicus
GGGAGAAGAGGAGGAGGAAGAGGAGGAGGAAGAAGAGGAGGAGGAAGAGGAGGAGGAGGAGGAGGAGGAGGAGGAGGAAGAGGGGAAGGAGGAGGAGGAGGAGGAGAAAGAAGAGTAAGAGGTAAAAATAAGATTAAGATGTAGAAGACGAAGAAGAAGAAGGCATATAAGAAGGCGAATAAGAATGAGAATAAGAATAAGATTAATAAGTAGAAGAAGAGGAAGAAAAAGTAGTAGAATAAGAAGAAAAAGATGCAGAAGAAAGCGAAGAATAAGAATAAGATTAAGAAGAATACGTAGAAGAAGAAGAAAAAGAAGATAAAGAAAGGAATAGAAGAAGAAGAAGAAACGAAATAAAGAAGATAAAGAAGTAGAAGAAGAATAAGAAGAATAAGAAGAAGAAGAAAAAAAAATAGAAGAAAAATAAGAAAAAGAAAAAGAAGAAAAGAAAAAGAAGAAAAGAAGAAGAAGAAGAAGAAGAAAAGAAGAAAAAGAAAAAGAAGGAGAAAAATCGAAGGAAGAAAAGAATAGAAAAGAGAGAGAGAGAGAGAGTGAAAGAAGAGACAGAAAAAAAAGAAAGAAGAAACAGAAGTAAGAAAAAGAAAGAAAGAAGAAGATGAAAATACGACGTAGAGGAAGCACAGAAGAAAACGAAGAAAATATATCGCAACCTATAATTGATCTGTCGGAAGCAGACCTGAATCATCATTTTTTGGGAAAGAAACGAAACAAGACGACGCTGGCGAGAGTCCAAGGGCAATTGGCAGCGAGAAGAGGAGAAGGGAAAAGAAAGATAAAAAGGGGAGATAAAAAGGAAGCAAAGGTCAAGCCAAGGAAGTATGGAAAGAAAGTTTAATTTGGTTTCGTTATGTTTATTGATGTTTGGTTATGTATTAAACGTTGTTTGTTTCTGTGTGTGTGTGTGTGTAGGGGGGGGGGGGGGGTGGGGGGGGGGGAGTTGGTTAGTGTGGGGGGGGTTAGGAGGAGGAGACCGGAGGAGCGAGGTGGAGGAGGGATTGGAGGAGGAGGAAGGAGAGAGAGGATAGCGAGGAACGAGGGAGAAAGCGAGAAACGGTGGGGAGGAAGAGAAGAGAGGGAGAGAGGAGAGGGCGTGGAGAGAGATTTGAGTGGAGTGAGAACAGGAGTGAGAGTGACGGACGCGAGAGGAGAGAGGCGCGAGTGAGTGAGAGGGAGAGAGAGAGAGAGAGAGAGGAGGAGAGGAGAGAGAGATGAGAGAGAGGAGAGAGAGAGATGAAGAGAGAGAGAGTGAAAAGAGAAGATGAGAGAGAGAGAGGCGAGAGTTAAGAGGAGAGGAGAGAGAGATAGGTGTGAGATCAGAGAGAAAGAGAGAGAGGATGGCAGACAAGGAGAGAAGAGAGAGGAGAGAGAGAAAGAGAGAGAAAGGGGAAGTGATAGATATAAGAGAGAGAGGAGAGAGAGTGAGAGAAATTAGTGAGAGAGAGAAGAAAAAAAAACGGTGGATAGAGAGAAACAGAGAGGGGAAACAGGGAGAGAGAAGGAGAGAAAGAGAGAGAGAGAAAGAGAGAGAGAAAAAAAAAAAAGTGGGAGAGAGACAACAGAGAGAAACAGAGAGAGTGAGGAGTTGGAGAGGAGAGAGAGAGGAGAGAGCGAGGTGAGGAGGGAGAGTGGAGAAGAGCGAGAGAGATGAGAGAGGTGAGAGACGAGAGGAGAGGGGAAAGAGAGAAGGAGAGAGAGAGAGAGAAAGAGAAAGAAAGAGAGAGAAAGAGAAAGAAAGAGAGAGAGAGAAAAAACCCCCCGGATAGATATAGATATAGAGTCAGACACAGATCTAGATAAATATATAGATATGCATACATACATAAATATGTACCGGTATGTACATATGCCTATCACCGCCTCCCTTCGCGCCATCCAACGCAACAACACGACAAATTAAACACACGCCTTAATAAAGACAGCAATTACGCAAAAAAAAAAAAAAAAAAATCATGAAGTTGACAACTTGAAATTAAGCAAAGGATTATTCTAATTAAATCCTAATTGCACTCACTCCTCCCGGCGCGTTAATTAGCAAGAACGCTCACTGCACCACGCACATTATACCTCTAACCTTTTTAATCATTGGAAGATTCTCCAAATTTGGACCAAGTTTAGACACGGGATCCAGTCGATACTGTTTCAATGATGACTGTGTTTAAACTCAACTGGATTTGTTGTGTGTGTGTGTGTGTGTGTGGGGGGGGTTATGTGTGGGGAGGGGAAGGGGGTTGTGTGTTTGTGTGGGTGGGGGTGTGTGTGTTTGTGTGTGGGGGGGGGGGGGGGATGTGTGTTTGTGTGTGTATATGTGTGTGTGTATCTGTGTGAAAATGAGTGTGTTTTTAACTGTGTGTTGTGTGTGTCTATGTGTGTGTTAAATGTGTTTGATATGTATGAGGTGTGTGTCTAAATGTGTGTGCGTTGTGGGTGTAGTGTGTTGCGATGCGTGTATGTGTGCTTGATATTTGTTTATTTCTCTGTGTGTGCGTGCGTGTATGTGTGCATTGATTTATTTGTATTTTTGTGTGTGTTTTTGTGTCTATGTGTGTGTGTATCTATGTATGTATGTATGTATGTGTCTCGGTGTCTGTATGTGCGTACATGCGTGTACACGTGCACATATTTACACACCCATCGATTTATTTGCTTTCACTCTCAATACCCTACCCCCTCCCCCTCCCCCCTGTTGGAGGCACACGCAGAATTCAAGGACAAGTGCCCAGCCTCTCCTTGGATAACCGCTGACGTCACAGATGCAAGATCGTATCCAATATGTCGGATATTGAGATAATAGTATTAGAGTTTAGAGTCTGCCCCGCGAGGGTACTTGAAATTCAGCAATATTGAGCGGCGGTGTCCTCGGGTCGGGCGGTGACTCGGCCGATCTTGAAGTGGGGGTAAATATGGGGTAGGGGGGGAGTTGCAGAAACGCAAACACACACACGCACGAACACTTATACATATGTAATTTATATAATTTTGCTATGTGTGTTGTTGTGTGTGTGTGTGCATATACTCTCTCTCTCTCTCTCTCTCTCTCTCTCTCTCTCTCTCTCTCTCTCTCTCTCTCTCTCTCTCTCTCTCTCTCTCTCTCTCTCTCTCTCTATATTTATATATATATATATATATGTGTGTGTGTGTGTGTGTGTGTGTATGCTTATATATATACCTATATATATATATATTATATATATATATATATTATATATATATTATATATAATATGTGTATAATGCTATATGATATATATATAATATATATATAGATATATATATATTATATATATATATATATATTATATATACTTATATATACATATATATATATATATATATTATATATATGCATTGTATATATATATATGCATGTATATATATATATATATATATATATTATATATATTTTATATGCTATAATTATATATATATATACTCTTATATATCTATATTAGTATATATATATATAATATAATATATTTATATATATACTATATATATATATATATATAATAAATATATATGATATATATACTATATATATATATATATATATATATATATATATATATATATATTATATATATATATATATATATAATATATAATATAATAACTATTAGTATATTATATATATATATACCATATATACAATTCATCATCATTCATCATCATCAACAACCTGTATCATTCCACTACAGGACGTAGGCCTCTCTCAATCTTTTCCAGTCATTCCGGTCTTGTGTCCTCTGATTCCAGTTTACTCATGCGAAGTTCGCTATTTCATCCCGCCATCTTGTCATTGGTCTTGCCCTTGGTCTTATTGTGTCGTGTATTTCCCATTCTGTTGTCCTGTCTACGATATATATGCCCAGCCCACTGCCACCTTTTCTTCTTAATGCTCTTGAGTATATCCTCTACCTTTGTTCGTTTAAGCTAACTCCTAGCATAAGCCTTTCCATTCCTCTTTGAGCACTTACTAATTTCCTCTCGAGTGCCTTGGTCGTTGTCCATGTTTCAGACCCATATGTCATGACAGGGAGGACACATTGGTTAAAAATGTGTGTGTGTGTGTGTGTGTGTGTGTGTGTGTGTGTGTGTGTGTGTGTGTATGTATATATATGTATATGTATGTATTATATAATTCTTATATAGACCTAATTCACATACACCACATCACACACCACGATACGATATATATATATTATATATTATATATATATTTATATATATATATATTATATATATATATATATATATGTTATATCATGTATATATATGTATATTATGTATACATACACACACACACACATATATATATATTATATATATATATAAATATATATATATATATATATATATATAACGTAATTATATATATTATCTATATATATATATATATATATACACACACACACAAACAAACAAACACACACACACACACAAACACTACAAACACACACAAACACACACACACACAACAAAACACACCCACACACACCCACTGCAGAGGAGCGCCCTTCGTGCCGCCCCTTCCCCACGTGTGCCCCGCCCCCATCCCGCGAGCCCTGAATGCGAATGATCTTATCCGATCGGCCGATCACACACCCGCTCGTCCGCAGTATCTTATTCGCTCCAGTCGCTGCCGTTCTGCTTTTTTTTTTTTTTTTTTTTTCTTTTTCTTTTTTTTTCTTCTCTTCTTCGTGGTTGTCAGTTACATTGTCTTTTGCTTGAGAGGAAGATTTTTTTTTTTTGGTTCTTTGGTTCCTCTTCGTTGTGTTTACGGATTTTTGGGTCAAATTTTGAGGGTTTCTGATTGATTGATTGATGTACCCTTTTATCTTTATTCCTTATTATTGATTGGATGTATAATTATTATTATTATTATTGTTATTATTTTTTTTTTTTGGAGGGGGGGTTGCTATTTTTCTTTTTTGTGATTATTTTTGGTTTTTTTGGTCATATGTCTTCATTTGTTTATTTTGTTTATTTCTGATGGATGTTTACTGTGGTTTAAGTTAATAGGATTTTCCCCAATTAGATCTCTTAAATCTTGTTCGTCTTTTTTTCTAATTGCTTCATAATTTTCTAAAAAAAATCGTCAGATTGCATTTAATTAATTCAGCTGATTACTTTTATTTCATCTCTCTCTCTTTTTTTTCTTTTTTGTAACACGCGCTTGTTAGCAACGTTTTTTGTGAGAAACGTTTTTTTTTTCATAGCATGATGAATTCTAATGCAACCTGGAGAATCTTGCAAAATTGCACAAGCGAATGCTATAGCTGATCGCTAAAATTACTAGCCAGATCTCACAAGTCCCCGATCTAAGCCCTTTGATTTTCCTCTCAAATTCAATTTCTAACTTGTTCCTTTCAGATTAAACCTTCTATTTATCTTTACTTATACATCTCATACTTATATATCATTCTATTTCCTACACTTTTCCATTTCATTATACCTTGTGATTCACTTACATTATCTACGAGTCAAAGACCACTGAAGTATTTCATTTAGGTTTTCACATCACTTTCAATCACCTTTTCGAAACTCGCTTGATATATATGACCGGAATTTCAACACGTTATGTAACCCCGAGTCATGAAAAAAAAAAAAAAAAATTGAAAAGTTTACATCATGCTTTACGAGTTTAAAAGTTTTGCTTCATGAATCTAGTCAGTTAGACACGTGTCCGAGAAGAAGAGAGAGAGAGAGAGAGAGAGAAAGGGGGAGAGAGAGAGAGAGAGAGAGAGAGAGAGAGAGAGAGAGAGATGGAGAGGGAGAGAGAGAGAGAGAGAGAGGGAGGGAGGGAGAGAGAGAGAGCGGCGAGAGAGAGCGAGATGATAGAGAGAGAGAGAGAGGAGAGAGGGATGCGAAGATGGAGGAGAGAGAGAGAGAGGAGAGAGAGAGAGGAAAAGAGAGAGGAGAGAGAGAGGAAAAGAGAGAGAGAGGGAGAGAGAGAGAGAGAGAGAGAGAGAGAGAGAGAGAGAGAGAGAAAGAAAGAGAGAGAGAGAGAGGGAGAGAGAGAGAAAGAATCCTTGAATTGTAATTCAGTGATAGCAAACTTCTCATCTCTCCATAAGTGTTTCCTACATCTATATAATTTGGTATGTCATTACATAAGCATCAATATTGATTTCTATAAAGAATTGATATCTCTTGAATCAATCTATATGTGATTCGATCCCCTTAAGGAATAATTTTTTTCCTCTATCCTTCCTCAGTATGAACTTAATGACAACAGTATGACAAGTAATAATGATAAATAATGACGATAGAATAATGGAAATTATGATAATGATAATAATGATGATAATAATGATAATGATAATAATGATGATAATAAGGATAACAATAATAACAATGATCATAATGATAATGATTATAATAATAGTAATAATACTGATACAGATAATTATAATAACAACAATGATAATAATAATAAAATTGATAATGATAATGTGGATAATAATAATGATAATGATTATAATGATAAGAATGATAACAGTGATAATAACAACATCAATGATAATGATAGTAATAATATTATCATGATGATAAGAACATTATGATAAAGATAATAATGATAATAACAACATGATAATTATGATAAAATTGATACTTATCATTACTGTTATCATAACCCTCATTATCATTATATCATTTGATGAATAGAGGAATTATATCCCCTAATAAACGTACAACGATTGTGCATCATATCAAATACAACATAATATATATATATATCTTTTATTGTTACGTACATGAAATATAACACATTTTTGAACGAAATTTTGAAATAAAAGACATGTTGTGATATGATATCAAACATATCATCAATATCAAAATAGGATATACAAGTTCTAATCCGAGCAATGCACATTGAGACTTTCTTTTGTTGGAAAGAAAAGTGTTGCATTGCATCCGGACGTAACAGCCAAGCATAGTCATCTCTTACGACATGTCCAGACGTGAGATATCAGAAGTTTTTTCGACATATCAATGGTCACACGACAAATAATAACCAAAATATAACCGATACTTTGTGATACAGACAGTGTGGCAACTACAAATGGACGAATGATACTTGTTGCAACCGTGTCTGGCCAACAAACTTTGAAAGCAAGAGGAAAATATGATGCGAGTTCGCTCTTGGTTGCTAAGATGAAAAAAGAAGATATATATGAAAGCAAAAGACCCAAAATGAAGTTTAAATGAAGTTTCGTGTAGAAATGAAGGTTTGTGTGAATAAAGCACAGAATTGAAAATATATATATTCCTATTTATAAATCATTGGATCTGCATAATAATAATAAAAAAAGAAAAAAGAAAAAGAAAAAAAAAAACCGCATATCAAACTAAATATCTCACTTTTGCTTTTATTATCAGTAGATCATAGACTCCTGAACATACTCCTAGACGAGACCCCGCCCCCCCACATCCTCCCCCTTATCCTACGAGGGATCTACGACCTCGCACTGAAGGTCAGGGAGATCCACGAGGCGGGATGTGATGCTGGCGACGACCGCGAGTGAGTCCCGGCTTCCAAGAGCAACCCGAGTCCTTCCGCCACATCGCCCCCGAAGTCCTCCCGAGGGGCGTCAGCGCCGTGGAGTCCGTCCTTCCGGATGTGCCTCGAATCCAGGCGGACAGCCTCGAGGTCCCGGGCTGGAGAGGGGCGCCGTCGCTCGACCGCGTCCGACGATGGCTGCGGTTTCTCTCTCTCACACACACACATACACACACAGACAAAAAAAAAAAAAAAAAAAAAAAAAAAAAAAAAAAAAAAAAAAAAAAAAAAAAAAAAAAAAAAAAATATATATATATATATATATATATATATATATATATATATATATATACATATACATATGTGTATGTGTGTGTGTGTTTGTGAGTCTGTGTGTGTGTAAATGTATGTGTTTATGTATAGTGTGTGTGTGTGTGCACGTAAATATATGTGTGCATATGTATTTGTGTGCACTTGAATATATGTCTGTATGTATGTGTGTGCGTATGTATATATGCATTCATGTAGTTGTTTGCCCATGTCGGTTTGTGTTTGTTATGCGTTCAACTTTTTTTTAAATTAATATATCTGCATA
>NW_028234433.1:28553527-28558527 GCF_977035675.1 Penaeus japonicus
CTTTTCACACGTCATTTTGATTGATAATATCATGAGAGATATTGGATTTTCATGACCACTAAGCAGATTATATAAAGGATAATAAGCATTAAAGACATATGATAAGTTTAATATAATATGATAATATGCTAATATGTTTAAAAATTATGATTGAACAATTGAAGCATATGTCTTGAGGTCCGTAATAAGGAAATACAAATTGAAATTTATCAGTATTGTTTTTCTTTATAATAATAGTTATAATGATAATAACAATGTTAAAAAAAAAATAGTAACAACAACAATAACAACGATAACCATGATATTGATAATAATAATAATAATGATAATGATAATGATAATTGGTAATGGTAATGATAATGACAAAAATAATGATGGCAAATCTAATAACAATGATAATAACAATGATAATTACGCAAATAATAATAATAATAATAATAATAATAATGAAAATAATACATTGCAACAGTAACACAAAAACGACAACACTACTACAAATCATGGCAATAATAAAGATGATTATAATAATAATGATGTTAGCTGTTATGATTATCAACATCATTATCATTTTGTAATATCAATGCTTTTATTACTATGATCTTTATAATCATGTTTATCAATTACATAGCCAATACAATGACAATAATGATAATGATGATATAACAAACAACAACAATAATGATAAATTATTACTTTATATAATTATAATTAATACTATTATACTATTAATAGTAATAATGCCAATAGTAATAGATAATCATAGTAATGATAATAACATTAATAAGAAGGATAATCAGAGTAACAATAACAGCAATAACAATAATAATAATGAAAATAATAATAATCTCTTTCTTTTTGTAAATGCTAATAGATATACTCACTATAAATCGCAAGCAATCCAGAAAAATGATACGAACGTAAATATTGAAGGAATTTCGAGTACTATTTATAGAGTTTCAGAAACACCTTTAGCACGATCATGTGGGGTGCAATACTATAAAAGATTTTGCAAAAACAAAATTCCATTCCATTTCGCTTTGTTAGATATTCACTGCTAGTTGTTTTTTTCATGTTGTGATTTATCAAAATTACGTTAACGGTCAATAACACATTTCCTGACCTATGTAAAATCCATTATGTTATTCCCTCCCACAAAGGTATTTAAAGGGAATTATATATATATATATATATATATATATATATATATATATATATATACATACATATATATATATATATATATATATATATTATATATAATATATATATATATATATATATATATATATATATATATATATATATATACACACACACACACACACACACACACACACACACACACTTATCACTTTTATCATTATCATCATTATTTTCATCATTATTATTATTTTTATCATCATTACTATTATCACCACTATTGTCATAAGTAGTAATACCGTCATAGCCTTTTGACACTGTCAGTTATTGACAACTAGAAAATATGCATAAAAAAAAAGTTTTTATTTACATCCAGAGAAGACGATAGTTGAGAGCATTCATAATTACAGTTCATAATACAGTAACTTTAGCTTTATTCACGATCTGAGACGTAGACTACAGTACCGTTACATGATACGATACTAGAAATGTTAAAAAGAATATTTGTTGCAAGAGTTATGGGCTTATGGTAATTGTTTCGTAGAATATGGAGCCATATAAGCTGATTACATTTTGTTGCAGCCGTGGTGGTTATAAACTAGAACTGTATGACTTATATCATATTTCTGTATCCTAGCATACTCTAAGAATAAGGGAGACATTCTGTGGTTAGATACGTGTGTCCTAGTGAGAGAGAAAAAAAAAACATGATGTTTAAAACGTTTATTTTTTAAAACGTTTATTTTTTAAAACGTTTATTTATTAAAACGTGTTTATTTTATCAGGTAAAGATTATGCGAATAGGTGAGAGGGTTATTCAACTTCCTAGTAAAACGGCTTAGTATATAAAAGCTAACCATTTTACTAAGAAATGACTCTACAATCGGATAAGTAAGAACGTTTTTTATTATGATTATTCTGGTAAAGAAAAAAAAAAAAAAAAGCTTCTTAACCTGTAGTCTGCCAGCGGTGTACACGTATGTGGTCTTATTTTCAATACTGGTTTCTAGTGTTCAGATTCAATTTTCATAATTAATATGAATGAATGAAGAGATGAGTAAGAATTAATGAAAATACATAATAAAGAAATAGATAAATGAGCAGTGATATAGATAAATAGATAGAAAAAGAGATTAATGAAAACACACACACACAAACACACACATACACATAAAAAAAAACATTTTTGAAGTAAGACAAACATCCTCCAACACAAAATAATTTACCTCCGAGTAAATCAACGGTAAAACAACGGTAAACACACACAAAAAAGAAAGAAAAGAAAACGACACATTTTGTAAGCTTACAGGACCATTCTTTCCTAACAATAAAATACGTTTAAACTTTAACTTTAAATACCATTAACTTTAAAGGATGTAATATATCCTACGAGGCCCATAAAGATAATAAAAGACATTTCTTTTTACTGCATACACGTCGCTGACTGAAGCTGACTTCATGTTTGATTCAGTAATATAATTTATGTAAATGGGCATCAAACGCATAGACATAGCCCTAAGTAAGACTATTATGTGTGGCGTTGGTTTTCCATTAATAGGGAGATAGAGGGAGGGAGGGAGGGAGGTGGAAGGAAGAATGAAAGAAAAGAAGAAGGAAAGATGGAAAGAAGGAAGGGAGAAAGATAAGGAGAAAGAGAGAAAGAGGGGAGGAAAGAAAGAAAGAAAGAAAGAGGAGGAGAAAGAAAGGAAGAGAGAAAGAGGAGAAGAAAGGAAGGAAGGTAGGAAGTAGGAAGAAAAGTAATAAAAAGGAAGGAAACAAAGAAAAACATAGAAAAAAGTCTATTAACACGCATAAACAAAAAACAAACAAAAGGTATACAAAACAAACAAACCAAGAAAACAGCAAACACAAAAAATCTAAATCGACAAAAACAGAGAAAGAACAAAATAAAGAAACGGAACAAAATACACATCAAAACAAAAACAAAACATAAACAAAACAAAAACAAAGCAAAAACAAAAAGGAAAAACAAAGCAAATGGAAAAAAAAGAGAGAGTCGGAAACCCCTGCGCTGAATGCGGGTACATAGAGTTTGCCCTTTTATTGCAGCCCATCAGAGAACGCACCATATAGGAGGTGATATATCTGAATATATATCATGCGCCATGATTGAGAGCTATGGCCCCATAGAGGCTTGGCCCCATAGTCTTTCCTTTTGGTGATTTTGAAAGTATCTTTCTTCTACCGTAGAGTTATGTTCCACTTTATGACCCCCCCGTCATTTATTACTGGAAGTATATTCGGAAGTAAATAAGGGTATCAATATATACCTATGCTATCTATTTGTTTGTCTGTCTTTATTTCTTGTTTCTTGTTTTCGGTATGTTATTTGTTCTTTCGTTTTTTTTTTCAATTTTATTTTATCATTATATAACATCGTAATTTTTGTCACTGCATTTCGTTATTTCAGTATTTTTTTCCATAGTTCATTGTTTCTTTGCTTCTTTGTTTTATTTCGCTATTGCACGTTTTGTTTTGTTCAATTTCAACTTTTTTTTTCTTTATTCGTCCCTTTCTTTCCTCTGTTTCGTTTTCAATTTTGACTATCGTTATTCTTATTGTTATTCTAATGTTTCGCTATTTCTATTTGTTTTCTTTACAATTTCGTTAGTGTGTTCCGCTGTTTAATTTCATAATTCGCTATTTTTCCCCGCTATTATATTTGGTAATTTATTTATCTCATCATTTGCATTATCATTATCTCGTTAATCTCTTTATCTTTTGCATTAAGATAATCATTATCATACTACATCATCATTACCATTATTATCAAATTATCATTTGCATAATCATTATCGCATTGCAATATGATTATCCTTATTATCTGCAATATAGTTATCCTAATCATTTGTAATATGATCATTATGATTTGCACCTATCATTATCATAATACATTATCATAATCATCATTTACATAAACATTATCATACTGCACCATGATTATCATTATTTACTTTATCATTATCATATTTCATCATGATTATCATTATTTACATTAGCATCATCATATTGCATCATGACTATCCTTATTTACATTATCATTATTATTGCCCTTATCTCGCTTTTCGCCTCATCCTCTCCTCGTCATTATACATCCCTGAGAGGAACCCCCAGTGAGTGGTGTGAATACTTCAGCCCAGGTTCCTCCGCCTCGGACCCTGCCAGAGAGCTTAGGGACAAAAAAAAAAAAAAAAAAAAAAGGGAAGGGTAACAGGGAGAGAAGGGGTAGGCGGTGGAAGGGGGGGGGGTAGAGAGGGTGGGCGTGGGGGGGGGTAGAGCGGGAGGGGACGGAAGAGGGGGGAGGGGTGGGTTGGGTGGGTGGGTGGAAGGGTGGAGGAAGGGGGGGGAGGAAGTGGTGGGGAAGCTGGAGAGGAGGGAGGGGTGAGTGGGAGGGGACGGATGAAAGGGGGAGGGGAGGGTGGAGGGAGGGGAAGGTTGGGTGTATGGGTTGAGGGGGGGGGGGGGGGTAGCGGAGAAGAGGGTTGGGTAGGTGGAGAGGAGGGGGGGAAGGGTGGAGGGGAGGGATGGATGGATGAGTGAGGGTGGAGGGGAAACGTGGAGCGGGAGGGGTGGGTGGAGGGTAGTAGGGGAGAGGACGGTGGAAAGGGGACGGTAATGGGGGAGGGGAAGGGGTAAGGGTAACATGTGGATATGTGGAAAGTAACAAGGGTGGGGGGGAGAGGGGTGAAGAGGGGGAGGGGTGTTGGATGAGAGAGAGGAAGGGTAACAGTTCCTTATATCACATTTTTTTTTTCCGAAATGCATGAGATTCACTTCTCTCTCGCGTTTTCTCCTTTAAATGAGATTAATATAGATAAACTGTCATTCATTTTTTCGCG
>NW_028234433.1:28561027-28566027 GCF_977035675.1 Penaeus japonicus
TATATATATATATATATATATATATATATATATATATATATATATATATATATATATATATATATATAGGCTTATACATATATATATGTATAACCATAATTATACATCCACACATCCCTCCCCATAAGTTAACATAACTCATAACATTCACCCAGGGTCAGAGAGGAAGATGAGTAGCAGGCGCAGCCACATGTGTATTCCCTGCGCTAATATTTTGTTCCTAGAGAGACTTTGGCAAAAGTTATACTAGAAGTTAATGCAACTTTGGTAAAAGTTAACACCAGCATTATTTTTCACGATTTAGATATAAAAGCGGTCCTGAGACAAGGATACTCTCCCTGGCTGTACAGATCACAGGAATACAAATGGCTTTTTTTCGGTTGCATTTGTCTTTGCAATTTAATTCCATTTTTCATCGAGACTAGAAACTTAAATGCAAATATATCTCGTTTATATAATTATAATACAGATAGAATTATTTTGACTATTACATGCAAGATAAAATTTATCGCATGATTGAAATCTTTTTGCTATTTGTATGCTAATGATGTCCTATTTCAGAAATAAAAGTAATATCAATTGCGCTGATAAAACTCATGTTTAATTCATAAGACAGACTTTTTTTTTTATTTATTTTTTTTTTTTTTTAGTATTTTTTTTTTTTTTTTTTTTTTAGTATTGATGATGATATTAATCACAAAGGATAATGATAATTACGGTGATGTCGGAATGAAGGTGATGATCAGAATGATGATAAAGAGGAGAAATGACAACCAAGATAACAGGGATAACGATACAATGACAACAATAATAATCGTGATGCTAAATATAACAATAAAATCGATTACTGTTATCACTGTTATCACTTCTCCATCTCCGTCATGTTCTTATTTTCCTCTACTCGTTCTTATTCTTCTATACTCCTCCTCCTCCTCCTCTTCATCCTTATCTTTATTGTAATCACCCTCCCTCTCCTCCTCATCACCATAATTATCTTCATTATCATTATCATCAGAATTATTACTATTTTATCTCGTTTTCCTGTTTTTGTTCGTGAGTTTTTTTTTTTTTTTTTGTTCTACGTCTACTTCTCTTTTTTCTTGTTCTTTTTGTTCCATTTTTTCTTTTCCTAATTCATCATCTTATTTTTCTCTTTATTACCATTATCATTATTACTTTATCATTATCATTGTTATTATTATCATTACTATGATTAATATCATCATCATAAGCAAGATCTTTATCAAACATTATTATCATCTATCATTATATCTATTTTTTATCGTTACTATTATCATTTATTTATCATCAATACTAATATCATTGCTATCATTATTATTATCATCATTATCATCGTTACAATCATTATCATTATCATAATATTTATCACTATTATCATCCTCATCATTGTTATCATCACATCATAATCATAATTAACTTAATCAAAGATAATAATCTTTCTTCTGTACAAAATCTCTCCCCCCCTTTCGCTTATGCATGAATTATGATTATTCGTTTGTCCGTTTTCCCCTGTCCTCCTTTTAAAACCTTCTTTCAATGCAACATTTACATATTCCTCTTCTTCTTCTCCACAACTGTCCAACTACTGCCATTTCCTTATGCCTCCTTTCCTTCCTCCTCCTCTCCTCTCCTTCCGCATCACTTCCCTTCTCCCTCCTCCTTCTTCTTTCTCTTATTCCCCTTCTCCTCCTCCCACCACCTAACCACCAGTCCCCTTTCTTTTCCTTTTTTTTTCCATTTCCTCCTCACCCTTCTTCTTCCTTTTCCTTCCCTCCCCTCTTTCCTTTTCCCCTCTCTCCTCGCCTCCGTCTTCCATCTCTTCCTCCTTCCTCCCCTTCCTTCCTTCCTCCTCCCTCCTCCCTCCTTCTTTCTTCACCCCCTCCCTCCCCCCCTCCCCTCCTCCGTCTTCCATCTCTTCCTCCTTCCTCCCCTTCCTCCTCCTCCTCCTCCTTCTTCCCCTCCCTCCCCCCTTTCTTCTTCCTTTTCCTCCACCTCATCTCTCTTTCATCTCTTCCTCCTTCTTCTTCCTTTTCCTGCCTTTCCCTCCCACCCTTTTTTCCACCTACTCCACCCTCCACCTCCCCCGCCACCTCCACGTCCACCGCCTCCTCCATCCTCCACCGCCACGCCACCGCCCTCCTCCACCTCCACCTCCTCCTCCTCCGCCCCCTCCTCCCCACCTCCACCTCCACCCCCACCGCCCCCGCCCCCCCACCTCCACCTCCACCTCCACCTCCACCTCCACTCTCTCCCACCCTCCACCTCCACCTCCACCTCCACCTCCACCTCATAAACCTCCACCTCCACCTCCTCCACCTCCTCCTCCTCAACCTCCCACCACCTCCTCCTCCCTTCCGCCCCATCTCCTCCTCCTCCTCCTCCTCCACCCTCCACCTCCACCTACCTCAAATACCTCCACCCCGACCCTCCCCCCCCTCCCCCTCCACCTCCAACCTCCTCCACCACCTCCACCCCACCTCCACCTTCCAACCCCCCCTCCTCCTCCACCAGACACCTCCCCCTCCAACAGCCCTCCACCTCCAACTCCAACCCCCCTCCTCCACCTCCTCCGCCCCCTCCTCCACCTCCTCCTCCACCCTCCCACCCCACCCTCCCACCTCCTCCTCCACCTTCCTTCCTCCACCTCCCCCGTCCACCTCCACCTCCCACCTCCTCCTCTCCACCACCTCCACCTCCTCCTCCTCCTCCACCTCCACCTCCACCTCCACCTTCCACCTCGCACCTCCCTCCTCCCCCTCCCTCCTCCCTCCACCTCCTCCTCCCTCCCGCTCCTCCTACTCCCCCCCTCCACCTCCTCCCTCCCTCCTCCTCCACCTCCTCCTCCCCTCCACCTCCACCTCCACCTCCACCTTCCTCCGTGCCTCCTCCTCTCTCCAATCCCTCCACCTCCTCCACCTCCTCCTGTCCCCCTCCCCCTCCCCCTCCCCCTCCCCCTCGCACCTCCACCTTCCACCTCCTCCTCTCCCACCAGCGCTCCACTCCCCTCCATCCTACCACCTACCACCTCCACCTCCACCTCCTTCCGCTCCACCTCCACCTCCTCCCCTTACCCCCAGCCTCCTCACCCCTCCCCCTCCCCCCTCCCCGCTCCTCCTCATTCCTCCCCCTCCCTCCTCCCCCTCCCCTCCCCCCCCCCTCCTCCCCCTCCACCGCCGCGCTACTCCTCCCCCTCCACCTCCACCACCTCCTCCTCCTCCTCCTTCTCAAAAGCTTAAAGACCACGAATGCGTGACCGAGCGAAGGGACAGCGCAACCAATGGAGCGTGGATCCAGTCATGACCCACCGCCCAACACCCTTCTCTACTCCCGCAGGACCTGAGTCAGCCCTGGCGGGGGGGCGGGGGAGGCGTAAGCAGGACGACCGTAATGGGTGGGCCGACGCCCGTCCCTTGCTCCTCCTCCTCCTCTTATTTGTATTATTATTGTTGTTGTTATTATTATTATTGTTATTTTTATTATTGTTATTATTATTATTATTATTAATATCGTTATTATTATTGTTATTATTATCATTATTATTATCATTATTATCATCATTATTATTATTATTATTATTATTATAATTATTATTATCATTATTATTATCATTTTTATTATTATTATTATCATCATCATTATTATTTTTATCATCATCACTAATATCATTAGTATTATCATTATTATTGTTATCATTATCAGTATCATTATTATCATTATTATTATTATTATTATTATTATCATTATTACTATTATTATTATTATTATCATTATTATTAATATCATCAATATTATTATTATTATCATTATTGTTATCATTATTACTATTATTATTATTATCATCATTAATATCATTATCATTATTATTATTATCATTATCATAAGTATTATCATTAATGTTATTGTTGTTGTTATTATTATTATTATTATCATCATCATTATTATCATTATTATTATTTTTATTCTTCCTCCTCCTGCTTCTCCTTCTTCTTCTTCTCCCGCCTCCTCCTCTTCTTCTTCTTCATCTTTTTCTCCTCTTCCTCCTCCCCCTCCTCCTCCTCCTCCCCAACCTCCCTCTCTCCCCCTCCCATTACCCCACCCACCCACCCACCCATCCCCATCAAAAGCCCCCCCCCCAAAAAAAAAAAGGAGAAATCAAACAGGTCACGAGAAGCCATAAGAAAATCGGAGAAGACAGAATAACCAACCTATTTATCTTCGTAAAGGAAGGTGGAGAGATCTCAAGGAAAGATTAAGACCTAAAGAAGTGCTTTGTCTTCGTGTGAGATCGTGTAAGAAACTTGTCCGTTTGTTTGTTATTATTTGATTTTTTTTTTTTTTTTTTACTTGGTGGATGGATGGATGGATTGATAGGTAGGTAGGTAGGTTGATGGATAAATAGAGTGATGGATAGATAGGTAGATGGGTAGATAGAGAGATGGATAGATGGATAGATAGATTGATAGACAGATAGATTGGTAGGTAGATTGATAGATAGATAGGTATATATATGGATAGATAGATAGATGGATGGATAGATAGATAGGTAGATAGACAGATAGATAGATAGATAGATAAATAGGGAGATGGATAGATAGATGAATAGATAGATAGATAGATAGGTAGATGGATATATAAATAGAAAAATAGAGAGGGTGGGAGGTTGGGTAGGAAGGAGGGAGGGAGGGAGGGAGAGAGGGTGAGTAGGTGGGAAGGAGGGGGGAGGGAGAGGGGGGGAGGAGGGAAAGAGAGAGAGAGAGAGAGAGAGAGAGAGAGAGAGAGAGAGAGAGAGAGAGAGAGAGAGAGAGAGAGAGAGAGAGAGAGAGAGAGAGAGAGACAGAGAGAGAGAGAGGGAGAGAGAGAGAGAGAGAGAGAGAGAGATGCAAAGAGTCAGAGACAAAGAGAGATAAAACCAGAAAGAAAGAATGAAAAAGTACAAGGATATAGGATGAGGATGAGGAGGAGGAGAAAAAAGGAAAAAA
>NW_028234433.1:28567405-28569905 GCF_977035675.1 Penaeus japonicus
GAGAGGAGAGAGAAAAAGAAAGGAAGAGAAAGAAAGAGAGAGAGAGAGAGAGAGAGAGAAAGAGAGAGAGAGAGAGAGAGAGAGAGAGAGAGAGAGAGAGAGAGAGAGAGAGAGAGAGAGAGAGAGAGAGAGAGAGAGAGAGAGAGAGAGAGAGAGAAAGAATCCTTGAATTGTAATTCAGTGATAACAAACTTCTCATCTCTCCATAAGTTTTTCCTACATCTATATAATCTGGTATATCATTACATAAACATCAATATTGATTTTTATAACGAATTGTAATCTCTTGAATCAATCTACATGTGATTCGATCCCCTTAAGGAATAATTTCTTCCTTTATCCTTCCTCAGTATGAACTTAATAACAATAGTATGACAAGTGATAATGATAAATAATGACAATAGCATATTGAAAATTATGATAATGATAATAATGATGATGATAATGATATAATAATAGCAATGATCATAATGATAATGATCATAATAATAGTAATAATACAAATAATGATAATAACAACAATGATAATAATAATACAATTGATAATGATAATGTGGATAATGATAATGATTATAATGATAATAATAATAACAGTGATAATAACATCAATAATAATGATATAACCACGATAATAACAGCATTATGATAAAGATAATAATGATAATAGAAATATAACAACATGATGATTATGATCAAAATGATACTTATCATTACTGTTATCATTACCCTCATTATCATTATATCATTTGATGAATAGAGGAATTATATCCAATAATAAACGTATTTGTGCATCATATCAAATACAACATAATATATATATATATTTTTTATTGTTACGTACATGAAATATAACACATTTTTGAACGAAATTTTGAAATAAAAGACATGTTGTGATATGATATCAAACATATCATCAATATCAATAATAGGAATTTAGATATCAGCAAGTTCTAATACCCGAGCAATGCACATTCTGAGACTTTCCTTTTTTGTTGGTAAAGAAAAGTAGTGTTTTGCATTGCCATCCGGACCGTAACAGCCAAGCAATAGTCATCTCTTATACGACATGTCCTCCAGACGGGCTGGAGATAACAGAATGTTTGTATTTCCGAACATATCACTGGTCACACGACAAATAATAACCAAAATATAACCGATATTTTGTGATACAGAGTGGGTGGCAACAACAAATGGACGAATGATACTTGTTGCAACCGTGTCTGGCCAACAAACTTTGAAAGCAAGAGGAAAATATGATGCGAGTTCGCTCTTGGTTGCTAAGATGAAAAAAGAAGAAGATATATATATGAAAGCAAAAGACCCAAGGTGAAGTTTAAATGAAGTTTCGTGTGGAAAGGAATGTCTGTGTGAATAAAGCAGAGAATCGAAAATATATGTATTCCTATTTATAATTCCTTGGATCTGCATAATTAAAAAAAAAAAAAAAAAAAAACGCATATCAAGTCAAATATTTCACTTTTGCTTTTATTACCAGTAGATCATAGACTCCTGAACATGCTCCTGACAAAAAAAAAAAAAACCGATGAGGCCCACCCACCCACCTCCTACCCCCCCTCCCCCCCCCCCCCCCACCTTGGCGGAGGGATTATGGACATCGCACTGAAGGTCAGGGAGATACACACGAGGCGGGGCGTGATGCTGGAGACAAGCGCCGACGTCCGCGAGTGCGTCCCGGCCTCCAAGGGCAACGCGAGTCCTTCCGCCACATCGCCCCCGAAGTCCTCCCGAGGGGCGTCAGCGCCGTGGAGTCCGTCCTTCCAGATGAGCCTCGAATCCAGGCGGACAGCCTCGAGGTCCCGGGCAGGAGAGGGACGCCGTCGCTCGACCGCGTCCGACGATGGCTGCGGTTTTCTCTTTTCTTTGCCATTTATCTCCCGACTTCCGGTCAATGTGTTTTGTAATATTGAAATTGAATAAAAATATATGTATATATATATATATATATATATATATATATATATATATATATATATATGTGTGTGTGTGTGTGTGTGTGTGTGAGGTAGTTGTTGTAGTGTCTCCTGCTGTGTAGGCGTGTGGTTTGTGTGTGTGTGTGTGTAGTGAATGTTGTTTGGTGTGTGTGTAGATTGTGTGTATTTGTGTTTATGTATAGTGTATGTGTTCTAAGTTGTGCACCGTTAAATAATTATATTGTGTATTTTGTGCATATGTATTTGTGTGCACTTGAATATATGTATGTATGTATGTGTGTGCGTATGTATATATGCATTCATGTAGTTGTTTGCCCATGTCGGTTTGTGTTTGTTATGTGTTCAACGTTTTTAACTTACGTATATGCGTGCATACACATCATCTCCTGATACTTACAAATGTGTTTGTACGTATATATGTATGCACATGTGCGCGTATGTATCTCTGTGTGTGTTACCTACACGTCCATACATATTCATCCATGAATATCTTAAAAGGAGAGTTTCAAATCAGTCTCCCCGTGTCTATAAACAAGTGATTCCTCAAC
>NW_028234433.1:28594905-28597405 GCF_977035675.1 Penaeus japonicus
ACCGTTTGGAATTTTTGTACATTTTGGATTTGCATGATGTAACATTGAGAAACGTTCTTGTTTCTCTTTCTATAGTAAATTGAATGAATAAATTAGCAGAATGGAAAATTTAGGAAATGCAGGAAAGGGAAGTAAAGGAAAAAAAGAGAGAAAAAAAAGAAAATTAAAATAAAAAAAAAGAAAAAAAAAGAAGAAAAGAATGAAAGGTAAAGAAAAAAAAAGAAGAGAACAAAGAAAATGAAAAAATAAAAGTAAAAATATGAGAAAAAAAGGGAAAAACGAAGGAAAATAACACCAAAAAAGGAGAAAAGAAAAGAAAGAAAGAAAAAAAAACGAAGATGAAAATAACACCAAAAAAGTAAAAAAAGAAAAAAAAAGAAAAAGAAAAGAAAGAAAGAAAGAAAGAAAGAAAAAAAAAACGAAGATAAAAATAACACCAAAAAAGTAAAAAAAAAAAAAAGGAAAAATGGAAAGGAAGAAGAAGTACAAGAAGAAAAAAAACACCACAAAAAAAAAAAAAAAAAAAAACATTGTGAGAGAGAAAAGCGATACATTATGAAACGTCATCCAGGGGGCACGTCCTCTGCAGCCAGAGGCGGGCGGGCAGATGTATTACAATCCAGCTTTGCTCAAAAATTTGCATAACTGACACAGGAACTTAGTCTTCGATTCGAACGCAAAGTGATTTTTTATAATGTTTATTTTTTATATGACAAACGACCTATCGGGAAACTATTACTTAGTTTTGAATTTATTATTATCATTATCATTATTTGAGATGCGTTTTTTGTTTTATATGAATAGTTGGGTGGGGTTTGATTTTTTTTTTTTTTTAAGAATGTATAGTCACTTAGTTATCAGTTAGGCATCAGGAGAGCATCTTTCATTTATTCAATCGGTCAGTCATCAGTCAGTCATCAATTCTTTCAGTCAGCCAGGTAGTAATCTTACATAGATGATTACATTCAGTCCGTTAGTCAGTCAGCTATCATTCAATCGCCTATTCAGCCATCTATCCATCCATCGATCGATCCATCCATCTACCTATCTTTCTATCTATGCATCCATCTATCCCTCTATCCAGCCACCCACCCATCCATCCATCTATCCAGCCAGCCATCCACCCATCCATCCATACATCCACCCACCCAGCCATACATCTATCCATCCAACCATCCACCCACCCATCCATCCATCCACCCACTCATCCATCCACCCAACCATCCATCCTATCTCTCAGTTATCCACACATCCATCCCCCCACCCACCCACCCAACCATCCATCCTATCTCTCTGTCATCCATCCATTCATCCATCCATCCATCCATCCACCCCCCCACCCATCCATCCATCCACCCACCCACCCACCCACCCACCTATCCACCCATCCATTCATCCACCCATCCATCCTATCTCTCAGTCATCCACCCACCCAACCACCCACCCACCCACCCACCCACCCACCCAACCATCCATCCTATCTCTCAGTCACCCATTCATCATTCCCTTCCTCTCCAAAAGATCTTAATAAAAGTAGGGCATTTTCACCCCCCACCCCCTAAAAAATCAGATACACATTTCTTCTTCCCCTCCCCTCTCCTCCCCTCCCCTCCCCTCCTCCCGAAATAAATCTAAAATCAAAGAGGACGTTAGCACCTCAAAAAAAAAAAAAAAAAAAAAAAAAATCAAAAGGACTTTTTCACTCCCTCCCTCTCTCTCTCTCTCTCTTCCCCTCTCTCCCTTTTTCTCCCTTTTCTTTTTTTCCTCTCTTCCTCTCTCTCTTTCTCTTTCCCTCTCTCTCTTTCTCTCCCCCCCCTCTCTCTCTCGCTCTGTCTCTCTCGCTCTCTCTCTCTCTCTCTCTCTTTCTCTCGCTCTCCCCCCCCTTCTCTCTCAATAAACTTGTCAAAGTCAAAAAGTCTCTCTCTCGCTCTTCCTCCATTTCGCTCCCCCCTCTCTCTCTCTTTCTCCCCCTCCCACCTCCCTCCATCCTCCCTATCTCCCCTCCCACCTCCTTCCCTCTCCTCCCCCTCCCCCCCACACACCCTCTCCATCTCTTTCAAAAAAAAAAGGGGCAAAAGCGAAACCGTAAGGCCCCTTTCAACCCAAAAGGGAAGATGAAGGAAACCCCCATTTCCTTCCCGGCGAAAGGGACAAGTGCGACTCCATCAGAGGCCGTCAGAGGAGCCGGTTCGTAACGCCGTTCAGTGCCGTTATATGAGGCTCTGGATGAAAAAAAAAAGAAAAAAAAAAAAAAAGAAAAAAAAAAAAAAAAAAAAAGGGAAGAAGAAGAAGAAGAAAAAAATGTGGAGGGGTGAGAGGAGGAGGAAGAAGAAGATGAAGATGAGGAAGGAGTAGAAGAAATAGGAGTAGGTGGAGAAGGAGAAGGAGAAGGAAAAGGAGGAGGGGAAGAAGGAGAACGACAACTACAAGAATAAGAACAAGAACAAGAAGGAGAAGGAAGGAGAATGAAAAGAAAGAGGAGAATAAAGGGAAGAGAAAC
>NW_028234433.1:28602405-28604905 GCF_977035675.1 Penaeus japonicus
GGGGAGATGGAGAGGGATAGAGGAAGAGAGATAGTGATAGCTAGATGGAGTTGATGAATTGATGGAGAGAAGGGAAAGATGGAGAGGGATAGAAGAAGGAGATAGATAGTGATAGATAGATGGAGTTGATGGAGAGTGAATGATATGATATGATGTAAAAAGATAAATAACATGATAGGAGATATAATCAATGTATCTTTATTAAATCTTTAGTAATTAAGTTTGACACTCGAAACGCGTCAATTATATCTCGTGAAGTTAATGATTTTTATGCCATAATAAACGGCCTGGGTATCCTTAATAATCTTCTCATTTATCTTGTTTCTTTATTTTCTCCACGATTATATATCTATTCCTTTGTTTGTTTGTTTATCTATCACGTCATTCAGGTATCTTTAGAGTTATTTTCATTGCGTTTAATCATATATTCTTCCATATGAAAAAACAAAAACAAAATAAAAACAACAACAGCAACAACAACAACAGCAACAAAAACAACAACAACAACAGCAAAACAACAACAACAGCAACAACGACAACAACCACAACAACAACAACATCATCTACAACAACAACATCATCAACAACAGCAACAAAAACAACACCAACAACATCATCATCAACAACAACAACTGCAACAAACAACAAACAAAAAACAACAACAACCAAACAGCAACAACAACAACAACATTGCTTTCTCTCCCCCCCTATCTAATTACCGAGTCTAAATATCCCCCGATTCAATTCACTCGTGTTATCATCATCGAAAAATGAAACCATTTTCTGTGTATAGATTCGTCCCTAAAAACTCCCAGAAAAAAAAAAAAAATTATATTTATTCAGAATCCAATCCTGTTTACTCGCGCCCCTATCTTCCTACACACTGATTCACTCTGCAATGACACCGTAATTGGTAGTGGTATGTCCATCAGGAACAGCAGCTGTGCAACAGTGCAATGGATAGGATTGCAGGCTTCCTCCTGGAATGTGGGCGTGTTCCGTCATATCTGTCTGTTTGTGAGGGACAATACAGGGGAAAGAGGCAGGTCGTTATGCTATTGATATCAATTATGATGATTAAGACGATGATAGGGATGAATGCAGGAAATAAGTGGTTAATGATTATAATAATGATAATGATAATGAGAAGGATTATGATAATGATAATAATAATGATAATGATAATAAGGATAATGATAATACTGATAATAATGATAATGATAATAAGAAAGACAAAAATAATGATAATAATGATGATAACGATAATGAGAAGGATTATAATAATGATAATGATAATAGTAATGAAAATAATGTAAATATTAATAGTTATGATAATGATAATAACGATATCAATAATAATGATAATGATAATAGTGATAATGGTAATAGTGATAATGATAATAATAACAGTAATAATAATAATGATAATACTTATAATCATAATCATTATAACAATGCTAATGACAATAATAATAGTAATAATAACAATGATAATAATAATAATGTAAGGAATCCCTCCGTTCTTTGTTCCTACCTGCGAGCACACCCACGATCTCTCGCTTTCACAGCCTCATGACAATAACGATATCAATGATAATGATGATAGTGATAATGATAATAAAACAATGATAATAATAATTAAAATACTTATAAACATAATTATAAAAATAATGCTAATGACAGTAATAATAGTAATAATAACAATGATAATGATCATAATGTAAGGAATCCCTCCGTTCTTGTTCCTACCTGCGAGCACACCCACGATCTCTCGCTTCCACAGCTTTGGCGTCCGGAGGCGACCTGACATTTTATTTTATTATTTTGCATTTTTATTATGTTTCTGTCGTGTTTTGATTTCCTCCTGGCGTGTTTTTGTCTGTTTTTAGTTCGCTTGTGTTTTGTTTCAGTTTATCTTGCCAGACGTTTTGTTTGTTTGTTTGTTTTTTTGTGCTTTTGTTTTGCCGAGACTGTTTTTTGCTTTTATCTCGTATTTTAATTAGTAATTTTATTGGGTTTTAAATCGTTGTTTTACAGGGTATTTTTATTTTCTTATCAGTTGGTTTTTTTTATATTATTTTGTCAAATCATGATGAAGCGAAGGTACATCTTTCCAAATGTCGTATTTAATTTGTTTATTATTTTATCGTAACTATCTTTTATTTTGTTCTTTTACCCTTTTGTGTTTTACGACAACCTTCCCCATATTTTTTACTGTAATTAGATTTTATTTTGTATTTATTATTCTACGTGACCTGTGACGTCACGAAGTTTATATATATGACCCGAGTTACACCAAATACAGTCAGTCTATACCAGTCAGCGGTTGTTTTATTACCCTTCTTCTCCCTGAAACACCGGTTGCCAGAAGAAACCAACTGAGAAAAGTTCAGTCTTGGGATCCTGACATTTCATTATTAATAGGAGCTGGATGTTATTTCTTTTTGCATATATACAAATCTTAACAGTGACGTTTTGTGTTTTTACTTTTTTTTTTTTT
>NW_028234433.1:28612405-28624905 GCF_977035675.1 Penaeus japonicus
AGAGAGAGAGAGAGAGAGAGAGAGAGAGAGAGAGAGAGAGAGAGAGAGAGAGAGAGAGAGAGAGAGAGAGAGAGAGAGAGAGAGAGAGAGAGAGAGAGAGAGTGAGAGAGAGAGAGAAATAGAGAGAGAAGAGTGATATAAATAGATAGATAGATGGATAGAGAGAGTTGATTTCAAATACAAATTCAAAAACTATTCTATTAATTACAATGGTTACTCTTAATACATATTTATACATATATATATATATATATATATATATATATATATATATATATATATATATATATATATATATATATATACTTTTTTTTAATAATTGGTATGCAATACATTATTTTGATAAGATGTCACAACTGACAACTTAGAAAGTGTTCTTTTAATTTTGTCTTGAAGTTATTGAGGTTAATAGTATCTTTAACATTATGATGTCAGGGGTCCACGTAATAGTATTTGACGTGTCCCTATTTCCGTGTGTGATCTCTTGACAAAGAGAGAATTTACTTGTCGAACACCTGATGTGTTTCCTACAGTTTGTTAGGGCAGGATTCATTGTGGATAATTCCCATGAATGATTTTATGAATGAAAATACATGTATCATGGACTTTTAACCATTCTAATTTAAGAATATGTGGGGTGATGTGATCGAACTTACGAAGATTACCCAAGCAACTCTTGCAGCAAAGTTTTGTAGTCCTTGTGCTTTCTGCATTAGGGTTTTGTTAGTAGAGCCCCAAGCATTTAAGCAATAATTAATTATGCTCAGAGTTTGTACAACCGTGATTCTTGTTTCTTTAGAGATTTGATTGTTTTTTTATTTAATTAAGATATATTAATGTTCTCATTACCCTCCTATGTATGTTATCAACATTGACTTCAAATGTCATATATCTGTCTAAGTGTACTCTAAAGTTTTAACTGAAATGTTTGGTTTAATTTGGCAGCCTTCGAATTTTATGGTTGTGTCTATGGGAATTTTAGCTAAATTTTAAGGACTACCTATGAAGCTACAGTGTTTTTTGTGAATTTATTTTAAGCCCATTGATGAAGAAATTGAGAATCATCGGCGTATTGTGTTAGATGGCAGTCGTCATA
The DNA here is from genome assembly GCF_977035675.1 of Penaeus japonicus. NCBI lineage: Eukaryota > Metazoa > Arthropoda > Malacostraca > Decapoda > Penaeidae > Penaeus > Penaeus japonicus. The sequence continues at coordinate 28,613,502 of NW_028234433.1, forward strand.
TCTTGCCGCTCCATCTCTCAAGCCAACATTGGGTAGTGTCATTGACGACCTACAGGTCATTGTCAGTACAGGATGGACTCAATGAGCATGATGACATAATGTGCTCCATTGTTTGAATCTCGGCTCCACAAGGGCATTCTGGGTTGACTGAATGCCCCCATTTTACCATATTATCCCCAGTTCTAGCCACTTTTGCCCTAGCTCTATTGAGTGTTACCCATTGCACGCGGGGCAACTCTGTGCCAGGTGGTAGGCACTCGCTTGGGTCTGGCAGTGCTACATTTGTAGTATGTGGATCTATTTCATTCCACTTTGATAGCCTATATGATTGTTGGGTTTTAGATGACAGTTATGGACTATGATTGATAAATCATTGATGAAAATTGTGAATAGCATCGGGCCTAATATAGATCCTTGTGGAACGCCGAAATAAACTGGTTGTTGTGATGACATATTCTCACTATTATTTACCGATTTGGTTCTTGTATTTATACAGCTATCAAATCAATGGGTATCAATGCCATGTTGTTATAAATTTGGTCAGTAATCTGTAACAACGCTGTTTCATTCAGGGGATAACGTATTTCTAAAGCCATGTTGGGTTTTAGATAATAAGTTATTGGTCTGCAAGAAATTCATCAACTGATTCGCTTCTGTTTTTTTCAAGAATCTTAGATAGTACTGGGAGTACGTTATTATGATTTGTTTTATCATTAGGATAATAGTTTCTACATCTACTGGTTGTGGTCTGAAAATATCAGTTATGATCCGTGCCTGATCTGTGTTTTGATGTAATGTAGAAGTAATTACTTGTTCATAAGTTAGTACTCCAATTTGCGCAAAAAAGTTATCAAAATGGTCATTGTTATGTGTAGAATTTGTATAATTATCTGTGTGTTTATAGTTAGACACTAATGCTTTAACAAAACAAAATTTATTTCTGAAATAATTAGTCTTTGCCAATTGAGTTAATGATTTAACATTTTTCTTTTTTTACTTTATAAATTGCCTGAAGGGCGGGCTCAAATCTGTTTCCTTTGAGCGCTTGTTGGGAATTATTCTATTGGCAATAGTTCTTTTGATGTCATTTAGAGAGAGAGAGAGAGAGAGAGAGAGAGAGATGGAGAGAGATAGAGAGACGGAGAGAGGGAGAGAGACAGAAGAGAGAATGAGAGATAGAGAGAAAGAAAGAGAAAGAAAGAGAGAGAGCGCGAAAGAGATAGATAGATAGATGGAGAGGGAGAGAGACGGAGAGAGGGAGAGAGATAGAAGAGAGAGAGAGAAAGAGATAGATAGGTAGATAGATGGAGAGCGAGAGAGACGGAGAGAGGGAGAGAGACAGAAGAGAGAGTGAGAGAAAGAGAGAGAGAGAGAGAGAACGAAAGAGATAGTTAGATAGATAGATGGAGAGGGAGAGAGTCAGAAGAAAGAAACAGAGAGAGAGAAAGAGAGGGAGAGAGACAGAAGAAAGAGAGAGAGAGAGAGAGATACATACATACAAAAGACAAAAGACAAAATAAAGAAGATCCATTATTGCTTCCTAATTCAATAGCCATCCCCGATATTTGATGTCATTTCATCCAATCTTAGTCTTTAGTTAATTCATTGTCCTATTAGTTATTCAAAGAAGCTATCAATTACCTGTAAGTTAAGGCTGTTAGTAGAAACAGGCAGAGATCATTAACCTGCGTATGAAAATTATTTCTTGAAAGACATATTTTCTTAAGAAGAAAACATCTATTCTAACACAAAAGAGATTATATATTAAAACGAAATGATAGATAGAAATGAAGAATTCGAAAATTAGAAAAAAACTACGAAAATTATTAAAAAAAAGAGAAACCCTCTGAGACAAAAGTGAAAATGATATGAATGAAATAATGAAGAATAAAAGGATATATAAAGGAATAAAAGAATAAAAGACAATAATGATGATGATAATGATTATGATAATAATGGTAATGATAGTAATAAAGACAATGATAATGATAATCATAATGATAATGATAATAATGATAATCATAATACTACTAATAATGATTATAATGTACTAACAATGATAAAGATTATGATAATAATGGTAATGATAATGATAACAATAATGATGATAGTAATGATAATGATGATGATATGATAAAAATGATACTAGTAATGATAACAATGATAATATCATTAATAATGTGATACTCATAATGATCATAATAATGACAAAGATAATAGTTAAAACAATGATAACGATAATAACTTCAATAATGATAATGATAACAATGAGAACAAAAAAAAAAAAAGGATATTAATGATAATCATAATGGTTATGAAACACGCTTTACATACCGGCCCCGATATTTCATCTAGAAAATTCCTTTGAATCTGGTGCACGCTTCCAGAAGGATTTGTTGCAAGGCAATAATTCAACGGCCTAAATTATTATTTGTGTGCAACTCACAAGGCTGTGCAAGGTGCAAAGATGATTCATGTGTCTTCATTTTTGTCTCGAATTTGCTTGGTGCTTCTGGCGGTATGTTATATCTTGGTTTGTGACTGCAAGCACATTATCAAAGCTTTTTCGTTCATGTGCTTGTTTCTTTATATGTTGCTACGTTGATTTGCTTGCATTTTTTCTTAAAGCATTTATTCATGGATTTCTAGGCTTGGATTATAAAGCTCTCTTTAATTTTCAAGTTTTATTGGTTAATAAAAATCTCGGCTTGAAAATATTTTATATATGAATCTCTCGTTCGCCATCGTTTTTTTTTCGTTTTTTTTTTATTTTTTTTTTAACGATTCTCTTTGCTAATTAAGCATCAAATATATAATTTGCATATGCTATTTTATAGCATTTCTATCATTTAAATTGTTTTGTCATCTATCATCATTTAATTACTGTATCTAATTGAAGCACTTTGTTATTAGCTGTGTCTTATGAACAGCATTGCATCACAAAGCAGAATTACTAAATGTTGAAAAACTCTTTTTTTCCGTCATGCTTTATATTTCATGGTTATGTAAATTAATTTCATATGTAAAACATCCACTTATCAAAACGGGCTTGAGAATTGTGTAATGAATTATGACGATAATGATATTAGCAAGGCTATGTTAGTAATGATAGTAATAAGATTGATATTTATTATAATGGTAATGATGATAATAATGATAATTATGATGATGATGATGATAATGGTAATAATAAGATAAAAATAAGAATGTTAATGGTAGTAAGGATAATAATAATGATGATGATGATGATGGTGATGATGATAATGATGAGGATGATAATGATAATAAATCAAAAATAATAATAAGAGTAATAATGATAATGATAATGAGGATACTTATAAAAACAATGATAATGGTAATAATGATAACTATGATGATGACGATGAAATGATGATGATGATAATGATATGATAAAGTGATGGTAATAATGATAGTAATGATAATGATAACGATAATAATAATAACGATTATAATTATAAAAAAGGCATAAATGAGACTGATTTCTTTTCACAACATAAGAGAAGTAATTAATTACATATCTTGTGTTGTGAAAATATTCAGTCTCATTTATACCCCTTTTATCCATTTGTCGCAATGAACTCAGTTCATGATGATTATGATAATAATGGTAATGATAATGATGATCATAATAATAACAATGAGGATTAACAATCATAATAGTAATGATAATAATGATAAAAAGATGATAATGATAGTAATAATAATACAGATGATAATAATGATAACATAAACCACAACAACAACAGTGATGATAATAATGATTGATAGTAACATAGATTATAATTAGGATAATGCTACTAGTTATTATAAAAAGGAAAATTATCATGATTCTGATTTTATTTTATTTCATAAAATCGGCACCACATGTTTACATGCTATTTTTTTTTTTTTTTTTTAAGGCAATTCAACTTAATATTAGTTGCAATTTCCTTTTTTTTGTCCAATTTCGTTGCTCGCTTATATATGTGTTGTAAGTCAAATAACTTTATATCACCGAGACTCACTTCTCAATGTTATCATTATCATCATTATCATCATTATCATTACAATCATTATTATTGGCATTGCATTACCCTTTGGATTAATCCGTAGACTTTTTTCCCAACAGAAGTTTAAACTTTTTTTTCAACTTTCTTCCACAGTCAATACATCACGTGAACAGCTTTAAGACAAGCTTCTTTCTGTAAGGCTATTTCATCAACAGAGACTAATTGGCTCTACGAAACATGATGTCAAAAAGAAAGAAAGAAAGAAAGAAAAAAAAAAAAAATCCTATTTATAGCTTTTGTCATGTTTTGTAATCGCCTTTTGAGAGCTGTAGTGTCAGTGATAGTAGTGTAGTTGTGTAGTGATGGTAATGATGACAATAATGATAGTGATGATAATGATATTAATAATAATGATGATGATGATAATGAAAATAATGATAATGATAATAATAATGATGGTAATGATAATGATAATGATAAAGATGAATATAATGATAATGATGATGATGATTATAACGATAATAATTATAATGATAATAATAATTATAATGATAATAATCATAACAGTAGTAATAATGGTAGTCGTAGTAGCGATAGGCTAATGATAGTAGTAATAGTAGTAGTAGTGTTAGTTATAGTAGATGTAGAAGCAATAGTTGTAATAATGATGGATAATGATGAGAAGATGATAGAGAATAATAACTAGATTATAATATAACCATAATGATAAAATGATGATAATAATGATGGTAATGATAATGATAATAATAATGATGGTAATGATAATGATAATGATAAAGATGAATATAATGATATTGATAATGATAATAAATCAAAAATAATAATAAGAGTAATAATGATAATGATAATGATAAAGATTAATATAATGATAATGATAATGATGATTATAATGATAATGATTATAATGATACTGATAATGATAATGATAAAGATGAATATAATGATAATGATAATGATGATTATAATGATAATGATAAAGATTAATATAATGATAATGATAATGATGATTATAATGATAATGATTATAATGATACTGATAATGATAATGATAAAGATTAATATAATGATAATGATAATGATGGTAATGATAATAATAATTATAATGATAATAATAATGATGGTAATGATAATGATAATAATAATGATGGTAATGATAATGATGAAATGATGATAATAATGATGGTAATGATAATGATAAAGATGATAATAATGATAATGATAATAATAATGATGGTAATGATAATAAGAATAATAATGATGGTAATGATAATGATAATGATAATAATAATTATAATGATAATAATAATTATAATGATAATAATAATTATAATGATAGTAATAATTATAATGATAATAATAATTATAATGATAGATAGTAATAATTATAATGATAATTATAATGATAGTAATAATTATAATGATAATTATAATGATAGTAATAATTATAATGATAATTATAATGATAGTAATAATTATAATGATAATTATAATGATAGTAATAATTATAATGATAATTATAATGATAGTAATAATTATAATGATAGTAGTAATTATAATGATAGTAATAATGAAAATGATAATAATAATGATAATGATAGTAATAATGATAATGATAGTAATAAGGATAATGATAAAACTAATGATGGTAATGATAATGATAATGATAATGATGATAATTATTACAATGATAATAATAATAATAATGATAATGATAACTATAATGATAATAATAATTATAATGATACTAATAACTATAATGAAAATAATAATTATAAAGATAATAATAAAGACTATAATGATAATAATAATTACAATGAAAATAATGGTAATAATAATTATAATGATAATGATAATTATAATGATAACTATTATAATAATGATAACAATGATGATGATGATGATGATGATGATGATGATGATGATGATGATGGTGATGAGGATGATAACAATATTGATAATGATAATAGAAATGATAATAATAATAATAATAATGATGGTAATGATAATGATAATAATAATTATAATGATAAGAATAATTATAATGATAATAATAATGATAATGATAATAATAATGATGATGATGATGATGGTGATGATAATGAAAATAATGATCGTGATAATAACAGCAATAATAATAGTGATAGTAATAGTTATAATAATAGTTATAATTATAATGATAATAATAATTATAATGATGATAACAATGATGGTAATGATAATGATAAAGATGGATGATAATAATAATGATAATGATAATAATGATTATAATGACAATAATGATTATAATGACAATAATGATTATAATGACAATAATGATTATAATGACAATAATGATTATAATGACAATAATGATTATAATGACAATAATGATTATAATGACAATAATGATTATAATGACAATAATGATTATAATGACAATAATAACAATAATGATAGTAATAATTATAATGATAACGATAATTATAATGGTAGTAATAATTATAATGATAATTATAATGATAGTAATAATTATAATGATAATTATAATGATAGTAATAATTATAATGATAATTATAATGATAGTAATGATAATGATAATAATAATAATAATACTGATAATAAAGATAAAAATGATAATAATAATAATGATAATGATAATTATTATTATTATTACTATAATGGTAATAATAATGATGATGATGATGATGATGATGATGATGATGATGATGATGATGATGATGATGATGATGATGATGATGATGATGATGATGATGATGATGATGATGATGATGATGATGATGATGATGATGATGATGATGATGATGATGATGATGATGATGATGATGATGATGATGGTGATGATGATGATGATGATGATGATGATGATGATGATGATGATGATGATGATGATGATGATGATGATGATGATGATGATGATGATGATGATGATGATGATGATGATGATGATGATGATGATGATGGTGATGATGATGATGATGATGATGATGATGATGATGATGATGATGATGATGATGATGATGATGATGATGATGGTGATGATAATAATAATAATAATAATAATAATAATAATGATAATAATGATAATAATAGTAATGATAATAATAATGATACTAATGATGATAATAATGATAACGATGAATATAATGATAATGATAATGATAAAGACGAATAAATGAATAATGATAGTTATTGTAATAATTATGATTATAATGATAATGATAATAAGGATGATAAGCAGAAGAGAAATGAGCAGAAGATGAATAAGAAAAAGGCAGAAAAAGAAAAAGAAGAAGAGGAAGAAGAAGATGAATGAGAGGAAATAGAAAAAAATCAGATGAAAATGAAGAAGAAGAAGGAAAAACAGAAGGAGAAGAAATAGAAAAATAAGAAGATTAAGCAGAAGAAAAGTAAAAGAAGAAGAGGAAGAAGAAGGTAAGAAGAAAAGACGAAAAAGATAAAAAAAAAGAAAAAGGAGAAAATTAATAATAATAATAAGTATAAGGCGATAAAGAAGAAGAGGGAAAAAAAACAACAACAACAAAAAAACAACAACATAAGAAGGAAGATAATAAGAAAGCGAAGAAGAAGAAAAAGAAAGACAAGGACGGGGAGGCAAATAATAGTATTGATATCAATAAAAACATGGGGAATAATAAAGGTAATGATGATGAGGATAATGATAGTACCGATATCAACGGCGAAGATCAGAAGAATTATGATAATAGTAATCATAATAATTATAGAATCATAACAATAAGAACCCCAATGATGATAACGATGATAATGATTGTAATAATGTTGATAATAATGATAACGACAACAATAATAACAACCATGATGATAAGAGTAATAATAATAAAATAAAACGATAACAGCAACAGAGAGCAGAGGAGGAAGTAAAGGAAGAAAAAGAAGAAGAAGAATTAAAAGAAAAAGAAAAACAAGAAGATGAATAATAATAATAAAAATTAAGGTAAAAAAAAAGGTAGAGAGAGAGACACCAAGAGAGAATATTATCTTCATAATTACTTATCAAACAAGAGATAATTACAGTAATCCTTCGAGTGAAATGATTAGGTGCCGAGTGGGAGAGACCGAGGGGTGGGGGGGTTGAGAGAGAGAGAGAGAGAGAGAGAGAGAGAGAGAGACAGAGAGAGAGAATTATAAATATATATATATATATATATATATATATATATATATATATATATATATATATATATATGAAATAAAGACAGAAAAAAGACTGATAGACAGACAAGTAGATAAACAAAAAGACAGATAGATCAATAAACAAACAAACAAATACATAGACATCCAAACACACACACAGAAACAAACAAACAAACACACACAAACAAACAAATACCCACACACCCACACACACACATCCATCCATACAAACAAACAGACAAACAGACAAATAAACAGCAAGAAGGAGAAAGAGAGAGAGACAGAAAAAAGTGTAGTTAAAATGGCCGGAAATACAAAGCCCCCCCCCCCCCATTGGCGCTGATACCCAGTGTGTAAATTCCCTCTGGACTTTCACTTGGAAACTTGATGTAAATGTGTAGGGGGTTTGACATAGAACGTCTTAGTTATGTTTATCTCGTTGGTCGCTATTTTCGTATTTTCGTGTCTGGTGTTGTTCTGTTTGTATGTTTGTCTGTTTTGTTGTTGTTTGTTTTGTTTGTCTGTTTCTCTGTTTTGTTGCTGTTTGTTCTGTTTGTCTGTTTCTCTGTTCTGTTGCTGTTTGTTCTGTTTGTCTGTCTCTCTGTTCTGTTGCTGTTTGTTCTGTTTGTCTGTTTCTCTGTTCTGTTTTTGTTTGTCTGTCTCTTTTCTCTCTTTCGTTTTCTCTTTCTCTTTCTTTAATGTTCTCTCTTTTTCTCTGTCTGTCTGTCTCTCTCTCACTCTCTCTTTCTCTCTTTTCTGTTTCTCTCTTTCTTTTTCTCTTTATGTCTCTCTCTCTCTCTCTCTCTCTCTCTCTCTCTCTCTCTCTCTCTCTCTCTCTCTCTCTCTCTCTCTCTCGCTCTCACTCTCTCTCTCTCTTTCGCTCTCTCTCTCTCCCTCTCTCTCTCTCTCTCTCTTACTCTCTCTCTCTCTCTCTCTTACTCTCTCTCTCTCTCTCTCTCTTACTCTCTCTCTCTCTCTTTCTCTCTCTCTCTTTCGTTCTCTCTCTCTCTCTCTCTCTTACTCTCTCTCTATCTCTCTCTTACTCTCTCTCTCTCTCTCTCTTTCTCTCTTACTCTCTCTCTCTCTTTCGTTCTCTCTCTCTCTCTCTCTCTCTCTCTCTCTCTCTCTCTCTCTCTCTCTCTCTCTCTCTCTCTCTCTCTCTCTCTCTCTCTCTCTCTCTCCGTTTTTCTCTCTCATTTACTTTATCAAAAAAAAAAAAAAAAAAAAAAAAAAAAGTTTGCCTCTCAGTATCAGTTTTTTCTCCCGGTTCCCAGAACTGAATAGTTAAATGTTTATATACACAATATTCCTCCATTTAATAAGTTATTTGCGATGTAAAATTCCTTTCCCGAAATGATGATAATTAAATGTTTTATGAAGGTAATCCCCAGGTTCTTTATAGTCATGATATTTTCTATGTATTTTTCTCTTCAATTTATTTATACGAAACAGCGACAGCAAATTAAATTTCTGAATTCATGAACATTGAGGCTAAATTTGTTTGTGTCTGTGTGTGAGATTTTTTTTTTTTTTTTTTTTGCTTGTGTCTGTGTGTTTGTATGTATGTTTTTTTATTTATTTTATGCTTGTATGTGTGTGTGTGTGTGTGTGTGTGTGTATGTGTGTGTGTGTGTGTGTGTGTGTGTGTGTGTGTGTGTGTGTGTGCGTATGTGTGTGTGGGTGTGTGCGTGTGGGTGTTTTCTTTTTTTTCTTTTTTATAAGTGCGCGTGTGTGTATGTGTGTGTGTTTTATGTGTGATCGTGTGTGTATATGTGATTTTGTTTGTCTGTGTGTATGCCCGTGTGTGCGTTTGTGTGTATACGTGTAGGTTTGTATGTATGTGTGTGATTTTGTCGTATGTGTAAAAGTATATATACGTGTTTATTTCTGAAATACCAGTTATGAATATTTTCCATATTCATGTAATGAATATGGAAAATAAATTATAGTCATTACGGTATGGCAATAGTGATACTACCTTAATGAGGCTGATGACAAAGCATTATTAATAATGATGGATATAGAAAATGAGGATAACACTGACTGTGCTAATGACGACAAAACTAAAACCGAAAATGTTATCAATAATAATGATAATGATAATGATTATGATGATAGTAGTGATAAAAAGAGTAGTAAAAATTGCAACAACAATATAGATTATGATAAAAAAGACAATTTCAACAACAGTAGCCAAGATTGCAAAACTAATCATAATGATGATGTGCGTGATAATAAAGACAATAACAATGAAAATGGTGATAACATACAAAAACAATAACAACAACAACAGTAACGATAAAACCAAAAACAACAGCAAAACAAGGTCAAAAGATACATGAATGACAAAACAACAAAACAAAAAAAAGCAACAATGCAACATAAGCCTGCTCTTGAAATAAACAAATAGATAAGAAAAAGGAGGAGAGAGAAAGAAACAAAAGAATAAATAGAACAGATAAACACTGACGTGACCAGCCTCTTCCTGGCACTCTCACTGGCACTCTGGCATCAAGATAAGTTCGGTGGCACTGTCTGACGCCGCAAGTGCTTGACAACAATGCGAGTGAAGGAGGCTGCAGAATCTCCCTCTCTCTCTCTCTCTCTCTCTATCGGTCTCTCTCTCTCTCTCTCTCTCTCTCTATCTATCTATTTCTCTCTCTCTCTCTCTCTCTCTATCGGTCTCTCTCTCTTTATCTCTCTTTCTATCGGTCTCTTTCTCTTCCTCTCTCTCTCTCTCTATCGGTCTCTTTCTCTCTCTCTCTCTCACTCTCTCTCTCTCTCTCTATCGGTCTCTCTTTCTTTATTTCATTCCCTCTCTCTCTCTCTCTCATCATTATTCTTTACATCTTTTTTGTTAACATTATTAACATTACTATTATCATGTATTGATTATTACTACTATTATCATTATAATTATTATCATCATCATCATTATTGTTATCGTGATCGAGGTTGTTATCATTATAATGCTAATTATTATGATCATTATCATTACTATTATTTCTATTGCCGTTATTATCATTTTCACCATTTTATTAACATTACCGTTGTTATCATTTCCATTATCATTTTAATTATTGTTATTACCATTACCATTGATATCATTTTCATTATCATTTTCATTATTATCGCCAATATTGTTATCATTATCATTACAATTAAAGTGATCATCATTATCATTAATATGGTGATTATTG
>NW_028234433.1:28637405-28639905 GCF_977035675.1 Penaeus japonicus
TGTATGAAGAATTAAAGGATTCAAGATTGAATGTTTGAGGGAGATACAAATATTGAAAGATGAAATTCATGAATTAAAACAAGAGCAAAAAGAAAAACCTAAAGAAAAAAAGGGTAACTCAGGCTGCTGAATTGGAAAAAGAAAAGGCTGTACAAGACACTAAAAATTTAAAAGTAATGCCAAAGAAGAGACAAGAAAATCCAAAAGGTGAGCCAAGTAAAGTAAATCAGGAAGAAGAAGAAAAAATCTGTTTTCTGAAATAGTAAGGCAAAAATCGGATAAACAGGCCAAGAATATTCTAGACAATGATATTTCAGACACTGAATAACCAAAAAAGATAATGAGGCTGACTGGAAGGTTGTAGGCGACAAAAAGAAGCAACCAAAACCAAAACAACCTACACAAGAAAAGTCAGAGAATAAAAATGAAGATACATTCAGAGCAAATAGGCTCTTTATATACAATCTAGAAGAAAAAGAAGAAAATGATCCTGAAATCAGAAAAAAAAAATGATATGAAAATGACTAATGATATCATAACAAAAATTGAACCACAATGAAATTATCAAAGTTGAGAGTGCCTTTAGAGAACGCAAATATTTAAAGGAGGCTTTGAGACCAAGGCCAACTAAGGTCAAATTAGGAAATGAAAAACAAAAATGGAAACTGATTGGAAAGAATATGAAACTAAAGGAAATTGACGAATATAAAGAAGCATGGATATCACCAGACTTGAGCTATGAAAAAGGCAAAGTCAAAAGACTTTGATAAATAAACTAAGAGAAAACAGAGAAAAAAGACGGAGCAGGAAAACACTGGTATATCACCAGCAATAGACAAGGACATTCAGTCCTGCGAAGCATACCTATTCGAACAAAGGCAGGTGATGAAACGCCCACCGCTACACCGGGGGAAGGTCCAGCTCCCCCAAAATAGGGGGAAACGACATCAACTATCTAACAACAATAGGTAATGTAGACACGCAAAGAAATAATTTATTTGAGACTCTCATATTGCTAAATATACAGGGATTATATCCAAAAAGTAACCAGACAAAACCTACATATCTAGAGGACATGGCAAAGATCAACAATTATTCAATGATAGCTCTTACAGAAACTCATCTGAATGAAGACATAAAAATGAAGAAATTAAAATTAATAACTATGAGCTAATAAGGAAAGATAGAAATAAGAGAAGCAGAGGAGGAGTAGCTCTTTATATCAGGAAAGAATTAGCAACTAGAATGGATACTGTAATAGAATACTCTAATAATACAGTAGAAATACAAGGGGTATTGACAAAAGATACAAAAGAGCTATACATTATTTTATACAGACCTCCTGACACAATATAAACATCTTTCAATGAATCACTAGGCATTATTAGTAATTACATTGTTAATACAAGGGAAATTGAAGCTATTATTATACTTGGCGATTTTAATTTCCCCTTTATTGATTGGGAAACAAAGAAAATAAAGATAGGAGCAAATACCACTAAAGATGAAAAAGAACAAGCGAGAATGCTTTTAGATTTTGAAGATTTTTTTACCTTAACCAAATCATCAATATTCCAACAAGGGAAGAAAATATACTGGACCTTGTTTTTATTAGTATAGGGGAAGATGTACACAACATATCATCAACTTATACAGCCTAATCAGACCACAAAATAATTGAAATCACAATGAATAAGTTAAATAATCAGAAAAATAGTGAAAAACAGATAGCCGAAGCAGAAAAGAGTCTCAGATCTTTAAACTTAAGCCACAATCAAATAGATTGGAAAAAAATAAATGCAACACTAGAAAAGTCACTGAAAGGTATTGACATCCTCTTAACACCAAAGGATATACTAGAGAAGCTTTATAATGCAGTTAAAGATGTTTATAGAATGTTTGTGCACCAGAAACAAGAATATTATACCAAGAGATCGAAGGATCATGTTAAGAAACAAGAAAAATAAGGTTAACAAATTGAAAAAAAAAAAAAAAAAAAACCCAGATCAGATCAAGAGAGAAAGGATCAAAGCAGACATAAGGCTATTAGAAGATAAATTAAAATTGTCTATAAGTAACCAAAAAGCAGCCGAAGAAAAAAGAGCTGTGGAAGCTATAAAACAGAATGCATTTTTTTTTTCTCTTATGCAAACAACAGGGTTAAAGAGGAGAACAGAAATTGGGCCTCTTGAGAATAATGGTGCATTGGTAACTGATTCAAAGGAAATGGCTGAATTACTCAAATTGTAATATGAAGAAGTCTAGTGTCCCAAGAATAGAAAAATTAATATCAGACCCACAACAACATTTTAGTATTATCAGTAACGAAGATGAATGTCTCACTGACTTCATATTCAATGAAAAAGATATTCTTGAAGCAGTAAGTGAAATCTCAACAAGCTCAGCAGCTGGGCCAGATGAAATCCCAGCAATCTTTTTAAAAAAACTGCAACGAAACCATAGCAAAGCCACTGGTAACTTTGTGGAGGAAATCTTTGGA
>NW_028234433.1:28644905-28647405 GCF_977035675.1 Penaeus japonicus
CTCCCCCCTCTCTCTCCTCCGTTTCTTTCAACCTTTCTGTATCACCTTTTTTACCCTTTCCTTCCTCTCCCTCCTTACTCTTTATTCCCTATCCTCCCCCTCCTCTCCCTTCCTCTTCCCCCTTCTCCTCCCTCCCCTCTTTTCCCTTCATTTCTTTTCTTCCCCGCTTCTTTACCTCTTTTCCACCCCTTATTCCCTTTCCCTTCCTCTCCCCTTCCTGCCCTCCCTCCACTTTCTTCTCTCACTCCTTTTATCTCTTCCATCCCCCTTCCTCTTCCCCCTTCCCCTCCCTCACCTCTCTTCCCTTCCTTTTTTCTTTCTCTCTCCTTTTCCCTCTTCCGTCCCCCTTCTTCCTCCCTCTCTCAGCCCTTCTCCTTTCTTCTCTCTCTCTCCTTTTCCCTCTTGCACCCCTCTTCATCCTCCCTCTCTCAGCCCTTCCCCTTTCTCCCCTCCTTCCAAGGTCCTTAAATGTCAAGAAGATCCTCTCATTGCACGCCCATAACATCCCTTGGTCCAGAACCCCAACCCAAGAACCACGGACGCCTCGATCAACCAATAGCGAACCACTACTCAGAACCAATATTTTTGATATAACGAATTTAGCTCACGATCCTGGTCGATTTAGAACGATGATGATGATAATAGTTATTAGATTTGATGACTGCTTAACCCTGAGTTAATGATTTTGATTGAATTATTGCTTCATAATAACGTGGTTTGGATAATTTTTTATCGTTCAGTGATATATTTTTTTGGTAGATATATCTTTAGCTAGAGGATATATTTGATAAAAGCATATCAACCGTTGATAAATTTGTTGAATTTCCGCCTCTGAATATCTAAACCAATCTAATACCACATTCTGATCCATTTTGATTTCATCTTGTAATAATTTTCAACACTATTCGGGATCACCAAATTGTCGTCGCTTGTTCGCCACTCCAGAGCTATGTCGCAGGAAACGTTCTATGTGGATTTGCAGACAATGTTCTGTCGGAAAGCAACGTTTGTGTCATTGCAGAGCAGATCTTTCGTTCGGTTGCAGGGATATGAAGTTTTGTTGCTTTACTGTAACTTTCTGTCTCTCTATTTACTATCTCTCTCTCTCTCTCTCTCTCTCTGTCTGTCTCTGTCTCTGTCTCTGTCTCTGTCTCTGTCTCTGTCTCTCTCTCTCTCTCTCTCTCTCTCTCTCTCTCTCTCTCTCTCTCTCTCTCTCTCTCTCTCTCTCTCTCTCTCTCTCTCTCTCTCTCTTTCGTTGATTTGATTTTAATTACTTGTTTACTTTTTGTTCTTGTTCTCCCTTACTCTCTCTTACTTATGTATGTACGTATGTATTATGTATTATGTATGTATTATGTATGCTTACTTTTTGTTTTTGTTCTCCCTTTCTCTCTCTTACTTATGTATGTACGTATGTATTTATGAATGTGTGTTTGTCTGTCTATGTGCCAACCTGTCTATCTATCTGTCTATATGCACACACACACACACACACATCGTTATAAACACGTATATAGAATCCTCTACGTTTTATATGTGTGTTAGTGTGTATGTGTGTGTGTATGTGTGTGTGTGCGCGTGCGTGTGTGTGTGTATGTGTGTTTGTGTTAGTGTGTGTGTTCGTGTTTGTGTTCGTGTGTGTGTGTGTGTATTTGTGTGCGTGTGTGCGTGTGTGTGTGTGCGCGCGCGCATGTGTGTGTGTGTGTGTGTATGTGTTATCGTGCGTGTGTGCGTGCATAGGACAGATTTGAGGTATCACCCCTGACATTTTTATAAGGCAATCCAGGCGCCCTGCCGAGCTCTACCGACAAGTCAAAGCTGGAACGGCTTCGTGTCACGAGAGAGGATGGTAAACGTCAGATGAAATTAGACTTTTGAGAAAAAGAAGGTGTTGATATAGAAGCAACGGATCCAAAACAACAACAACAACAACAACAACAATATTATTAAGAAAAGAAACAGAAAAAAAATCAAAGAAACTTTCTCGAAAAAAAATCCCAGAAAACATTAAAAATAAATCATAGAAAAAAAAAAATACTCCATCAAAGAAAATAAAAACAACAACAATATCTAAGCCACTATAAATTAATAACATATACACCGCTAATGGCTCTAGTCCTCACCGACGTAGACACAACAATAAATAACCCTCTAAATCCACAACCGAACTTCCAAGCCATCAGTGATAATAACAAAACGCCATTCCTTTCCCTCCATTCTCGTCATCATCAGCTTCGGACAGTCACTAACTGGAAATTTACAGTCTGGCCGTTTGCAGTAACCGTCCGAGAGGAGTGCCGAAGTCTGCTGGGTACATATCAGAGGACCTTTGGGTACAGAAGAGGGTATATAACGCCGTGCCAATACGAAGAAGGCCCATCATTGTCGGCATCAATCCGTATGACAGCCAGTTAGTCTCGGGTATTACGGCGTTAGGGTCTGAGCGAGGGGACGTGGCACCGTGGGACGTTATAAGCTCTTGGTTGCAATTCACACCTCT
>NW_028234433.1:28674905-28677405 GCF_977035675.1 Penaeus japonicus
GTGGAGATTAGCTTTGCTTTGGGATTACCTATCTGTCAAAGCTCTTTCTCTCTCTCTCTCTTTCTCTCTCACTCACTCTCTTTCTCACTCTCTCACTCACTCACTCTCTCCCTCTCTCTCTCTCTCTCTCTCCCTCTCTCTATCTATCTGTGTGTATGTGTGTGTGTGTGTGTGTTGTCTGTGTGTACCATATATGAGCAATATTTCTGAAAATGTGTGTTCGCCCTCAATTATTGATTTCGTGAGCTTTGTAACTCTTATAGTTACAGGTATGGACGGATATGATCATAGCACTAACCCTGGAATCCATCAAAACATACAGTCACTTATTACAATTTTCTGTCATCATTATTGAAACCCTCCCTTAAAAAAAAAAAAAATCCCATACTTAAGAATCATTTTAATATACAAAAACTTAACAAACATAAGACAAAGAATGAACACGTTTTATATACATAATTTCTACCTCTAACACACAAAAACAAGACAAACCCCCCAACCCCCCACCCCCCCACACACTCAACCCCCCACCCCACCACAAAACCACCCTAAAAATTATCCCTTACATTAAAATCCCTACTTTCAATATGCTACTCCCCTCTCACTCCTCACCCTAAATTCCCTCATACTTGTGATTATATGAGACCAGATCTGCTACTGCAGCCACTCTACTCGAGATGAGATAAAAATGAGTGAGATATCATACACACCATATATAAACCATTCTCGGGCCCTCTACGCCCTGTGTGTCCTTAATAAACCCACTCTTAATCTATACTAAAACTATTAACTGACTTTTTGTAGATCACACAAATAAAACTAAGCATAATGAAGCTCGCGCTCACTAGGTTGACTCCCTCACTCTCCTCTCGCCCTCACAACAAAATTTACATCACCAACCCAATAGCCTACTCTATTCTCTCTATACAGTCACCCTCCACCCCCCATATTAGAGATTAGAGTGTATATCCTTTTCTTATTGTGTTATATATAGTATATTATGTGTGGATTTTTTTGTGTGTGTGTGTTGTGTGTGTGTGTGTTGTTTGTGTGTGTGTGTGTGTGTATATATATATTATATATTGACATATATATAATATTTATTATATACATACATATATAATATAGATATATAGATATATATAATATATATATATATATTATATATCTAATATATATATATATTATATATAGATACTATATATATATATATATATATATATATATATATATATATATATACTTATGTATATATATATTATATAATATATATTATATATATATATATATGTATATATATATTATATATTATATATATATATATGTATATATATATATATTATATATATATATTATATATATATTTATATATATATATCTATTTATATATTATATATATATATATATATATATTTATATATATATATATATATATATATATATATATATATATATATATATATTTTTTTATATATATATATATATATTTTTATATATTTTATATATATATATATATTTATATATATATATATATATATATATACACACACACACATACACACAATCATGTGTGTGTGTGTATGTGTGTGTGTGTTAGTGTGTGTATGTATGTGTGTGTGTACAAGGTCAGATTTGTCATCTGATGGCAAAATCCCCATATGAAACGATAAAAAAAAGAAAATACTAAGAAAAAAAAAATCTGAATACATCTGGAGTAAATAATCTGTCTAATTCATCTCTCCATCTCAGATTGCATAGGAATTAATGCTCTCTCACTGAAGCCATGTTTAATGAGACTCGAACATATCCTCAAGAATTTATAATCGTCCTTCAGGAGCGGATGTGTTTTCATTTGCAGTTTTAATCATTTCTTTGCGATTTAAACGGATTTTGAAATTGAAAATTATATTGAGAAAGGATAGAAAGGTTGTCTCTTGGGGTATTTATTTATTCGAGTGTGATTTAGGTTCTGATTTTAATGAAAGAGAATCTCTCTCTCTCTCTCTCGTTCATTCTCTGTTTGTTTGTTTGTTTGTCCGTTTGTCAGTCTGCCCTTCCTTTTCTCTCTCTGTTTCCCCTCGTTGTCCTTTTCCTTCTTTCTTTGTCCTCCTCTCTCTATATATATCTATTATTTTTTATCCGTCCTTCTCTATCTCTCTTTCTCTTCATCAATATTCTATCTCCCCCCCACCTCTCTCTCTCTCTCCTTCTCTCTTTCTCTCCTCCGCCATTCTTTTTTTCCTCTTCATTTTCTCTCTCTCTGTTCTGCTAATGCTAAAAAGACAATGTTCATAACATCAGGCATATGCTAATCATAGTCGGTTCCCTTGGCTCTGATAGTTGGCACCAAGAACAGCTTGACTTGACAGGTTGATCACTGATTAATGCAACATTGCTGATCATTTTCAACACATATTTTTTTATATGTGCATGTAATATGAGCAGCCGTATCTTGTCACCAGAGCCAGGAGCTTTAGAGTCAAGGTTTTGCTTGGCATTG
>NW_028234433.1:28684905-28694905 GCF_977035675.1 Penaeus japonicus
AATTCAAGTCAATAAGCAAAGACTTAAAGCCAATGTAAAGGACACAATATTTTCTTTGTTCCTTTTTTTCCCGCTTATTTGCTATTCTTTATGTTTATGGGCACGGCAAATACATTAAAAAAAGTAAAAGAAAATATTTAGCTTCACACAAGAGCTGCAACGCATGGACGTGTTCCAATTATATTATATATTTTTTATTTTCTTTTTATCATAATTACGTTACATTCTGATGAAGTTTTGATCTACATTTGTCATACAATAGATCTAATTTATTAGACATTAGAATAAACAATATCACCTGCATATCGAGAATATATCGATGCCAGTTACTTATCGACGAAGAAAAAGAACATAAATAAAGTACAAAATAGGTGGAAAAAATAAAATAATATACAATAATAATATAAATAATGCAAAAATAAAATGATATACAATAATTTCTTCAGCATAGTCTGTTTTTTTCTCTCTCTCTCTTTTTTTTTTATTTTTTTTTTATTTATTTTTTTTATTTTTTTTAATCAATGACTTAAAAAAAACAACTCCTTATACCAGAGCAGTAAAGAGCTTCAAACACTTTTAACTCGTTATAACCTCACATAATCACCGAGTTTATAGACACACTGAGGAACATTGTTTGTCCCAACCCAGCCTGTAAAACGGAGCCACACTAATAACCATTTGCAGGGGAAACTACTGCAGTCTGGAGGTACTATTCACTCGAGGGGAACGACTGTGCGGAAGTCGTTACGGTGAAACGAGCGTGCGAAATTGGGCGTGATGAGACCCTCTTCCATTGAAAGTTGATTGCAGAATAATTGTAATTCCTTTTTCGCGCTTTAAATGGATTTTTTTTTTCTTTCTTTTTTGAAGATTGTGAAGTCCTTACTGTATTTTTTTTTCTTTGTTTTCGTTTTTCCCTTCCGTTATTTTATCTTTTATTTTCCACTTGCAAGTTCTTTTACGATTCAGTTTTAAGTAATAGGATATTTAAAACCAATGTTATTATTTTTTTTTTTAGAGGGTTTAGACTACAGTGTCGGATGGCACAACACTACAAAGCAATATCCTGTTTTGCTCTTGAATTGAATATTATGTATAATATATACACACACACACACACACACACACACACATATATATATATATATATATATATATATATATATATATATATATATATATATGTATAGATATCTATATATATGTGTGTGTACACATATATATACATATATATGTATATATATATATGCATATATATATATGTGTATGCGTGTGTGTGTGTGTATTTGTATGTGTATATACACGTATATCCACACATATTTTCTTCTCTCCCTCTCTCTCCGTCGGCAGTGAAGTAGAAAGACATTTCCATGATAATCAGGCTCCCTCAGCGACCTCCTCCGTTTGCACTGTTGCTAACCTAATCCAAGTTCAAAATTTCCAAAAGCTTTCCACACTCTGGGATCCTTAGTAGGCACAAGAAACCGTGTTAAACCTCTTGTCTATGAGGGTATTATCTTACCACGTTACATAGGCAAGAAGACACTTAGAAAACTGTTTTTTTTTATGTAGAGGATGGGCCTATATTCCGAAGTGCGATAAATTCGATTGAGATTTGAAATATAATAGTATGATGATGATGATGATAAAGACACACACACACACAAACACACACAGACACACACACACACACACACACACACGCACGCACATACACACAAACACACACACACACACACAAAGTTAGATAGATAAGAAAAAAAACAAAAAACCTTCAAGTTGTAATAAAGATAATAACACTAACAAATCCATCTGAATTATGATAATACCCAACCGTGACATTCCTACATATTACAATACAAATGGATTCAGACCGCAGCACTGTAATTGTAATTGAAATACAGCAACAAAAGGGACCGTCATAGCGTCATGCACCATAAAAAGATTAGCAATGTCTTGAGTGAAATAAGTTTAAGAATTAATGGAACATGCTATCACCAGGCGAATAACAACCGTGTTATTAACCATGGATTTATTACAGCAATTTGTATTGACTGTAGAACTGCACAACAGCGTTTAGTCTCTGGCAGATCTAACTATCCTGAACATGAAATACAGTGCAAATACACTATACGTTTCTTGTTTACGTTTTTTTTTTTTTTATAGGATATCATCTTTGGATTGAAGTCGAACCATGTACTAGATTAATTAAGCCTGAAATTTCTTAATAATTCCATCTAACTATCCTGAACATGAAATACAGTGCAAATACACTATACGTTTCTTCTTTACGTTTTATTATAGGATATCATCTTTGGATTGAAGTCGAACCACGTACTAGATTAATTAAGCCTGAAATAACTTAATAATTCCATTGTAGAGGTTTCGACATAGGTGAGCGTATAAAACTCTACGGTTTGTGAACGCCGTCAAACGGTACCGAAAATCTATATATGTTTATAGTTTTGTGACTTTGTGTTGTTCTCTCAATATATTTTTTAGAGTATATACTAATAGCATAATGATAATGATAATACTAAAAGCAATAATGGTGATATAATAACAATGCTGTTGAATAATAGTGATACTATTACAAATGAAAATAGACAATGTATATAATGATAATTATAATATTTTTCATGAAATTTCAAAAAAAGAAAAACAAATGAAATAAAGTAATTATTAATAATGATCATTATATAGATATAAATCCCTTATATTAATAACAGTAGTAAGATAATAGTAATAATATGGTAATTATAGTAATAATGGTAATGGTAATGATAATAATGATAGTATCAATGACGATAATGATAGTATTGTCGATGACAATGATAATGATAATAATGATTACAATAATAATACTAACAACAATAAAAACATTGACAAAAATGTAAATACGAATATGATGATATATAGAAGTCTCCACCAAAAATAACAGAAAGAATTATGATCACAACAACAAAACAAAAACAAAACGAAAAAAATAACATCCTCAAAAACAAATGAATAACGCACGGAGTCCCAAACTGCTCTTTTGTTTGTTTGTCGTGTTCCTCTCTTACATTCGTTTTCTTGTGACGTCACACACCAAGCTATGAATTTTACTTGGATTTATGGACATCCGCCGTGGTGGTATTTTCCTCTCTTCTCTGTTTCCTTCTTCGTCTTCCTCTTCCTCCTATGCCCTCTTCTTCTTTCTCTTCTCTATCTGCTTTTCTTCTTCCTCCTCCTGATTTTTTTCTTTGTTTCTACTTTTATTTTCTTCTTTATCTTTGTCTTCATGAGCCTACTTTTTATTTATTTATCTATTTCTTCTTATCCTTTTCCTCTTCCGTTTTCTTATTCTCTACTTCTTCCTCCTCCTCCTTCTACTTATTCCACTTCTTTAACTGACTCTTACTATTCATTCTTTTGCTTTTAGATTCTTCTTCTTCCTCTTCCTATTCTCCTTCTTCTTTTTCCTCTTCATCATCCTCTTACTCTTTTCGTCCTCCTTCTAATGCTTCTTTTTCTTCTTCTCCTTTCTCTTCTCCTTCTTCTTCTTCCTTCTCTTCACCTGCTTCTTCTTCTTCTTCTTTCTCTCCTCCTGCTTCTTCTTCTTCCTTCTCTTCTACTGCTTCTTCATCTTTCTCTTTCTCTTCTCCTGCTTCTTCTTCTTCTTCCTCCTCTCCTCCTGCTTCTTCTTCCTCCTCCTCTTCTCCTGCTTCTTCTTCTTCTTCCTCCTCTCCTCCTGCTTCTTCTTCTTGTTTCTCTCCTCCTGCTTCTTCTTCTTCCTTCTCTTCTACTGCTTCTTCATCTTTCTCTTTCTCTTCTCCTGCTTCTTCTTCTTCTTCCTCCTCTCCTCCTGCTTCTTCTTCCTCCTCCTCTTCTCCTGCTTCTTCTTCTTGTTTCTCTCCTCCTGCTTCTTCTTCTTATTTCTCTTCTACTGCTTCTTCTTCTTCCTCTTCTTCTCCTGCTTCTTCTTCTCCTGCTTCTTCTTCTTGTTTCTCTCCTCCTGCTTCTTCTTCTTATTTCTCTTCTACTGCTTCTTCTTCTTCCTCTTCTTCTCCTGCTTCTTCTTCTTTTTCTTTCTCTTCTCCTACTTCTTCTTCTTTCTCTACTCCTGCTTCATCTTCCTTCTCTTCATCTGCTTCATCTTCTTCTTTCTCTTCTCCTGCTTCTTCTTTCTCTTCTTCTTCTTCTTCTTCCTTCTCTTCTCCTGCTTCTTCCTCTTCTTTTTCCTCTTCTTCTAGATCGCCTCAGGGATGGAGAGAGAAAGTCTTCTGCTTCTCTTTATGGATTCCTTTATCTCTCGACGCTAAAGTTATCGTAAACTAAAGTGTTGTTAAGGTTTATCTGTGAAATCGTTTGGCTTTTAGCTGAGGGCTCGTATGTACATTCTTTTATATGTGTATACATAACTATGTAAATACACACTCATATATATATATATATATATATATATATATATATATATATATATATATATATATATATATATATATATCTAATATATATAGATATATGTATATATATATATATCTATATCTATCTACCTATTTATCTATATATATATATATCTATATCTATCTACCTATTTATCTATATCTATATATCTATATCTATCTACCTATTTATCTATATCTATATATCTATATCTATCTATCTATCTATGTATATATATGTATATATATATATACACACACACACATATATATATATATACTTATACACATATGTGTGTGTGTGTATGTATATGTATGTATGTATCTATCTATCTGCCTATCTATTGATCTATCTATCTATCTGTCTATGTATTTATGTATATACGTATATGTACATACCTATGTATATATGGATAATGGAAAAAATAATGATGATAATTACAAGCAACCTAACAAGACCAGAGATAACACGAATACTTGGAAAGCTAAAGAGAGAGAGAGAGAGATAGAGAAAGAGAGAGAGAGAGAGAGAGAGAGAGAGAGAGAGAGAGAGAGAGAGAGAGAGAGAAAGAGAAAACAGAAAACAACTTGATAATAAACCACAATTTAGTATCCGTGACAATGAATCCGTTACTCTAGTAATTCCACATTTTTTAAATTTTTTATTATTTCTTATTATTCTTATATATTATCATATCTTTATTATCTTTATTATCTATTATCATTTTTTATTTTTATTGTTAGTCTTTTAATTTCGCCTCTTTTTTTTTTCTTTTTTTTTCTTTTTTTTTCTTTTTTTCGTTTGTATACCACAGACGCGCGACCCAAACAGATCCGTTTTCTTTTCTCTTCGACATGACCGGGAGAAAAACACACCAAAGAGACAGCATGGAAATTCCGCCGTTATATTGAGTTTGGCGGAAGGAAAATTGGGTGAAGTAACGCTGAAGAGCAGCAGCTTATTTTCCATTAGCCAAACTCTTAGAAAATTACAGTGCTGTTAAGGGAATATATCTATTTCTTTTTTTTTTCTTTTACAGGAACGCAAGTCTAATGTTTAGACTGGAAAGAAAACCATGAGAAATGTTTTCGTTTCGCTGCTTATGTGTTTAAAAAATAATGTTGTTTTGCGTTAAGTATCCCTCGTTTCGGGAAATAACAATCTGCTTGTAATTACGCTTGTGTGACTGTGCTTGTTAAGTATTTGCTTTTATAGAGTGGGTTAATTTTTCGAAATGAATGATGATTGGTGTGTGTGTGAGTGAACGAACCTGTGTGTACGTGCGTGTGTATGTATGCCTGAACGCGTGTTTGTGCATATGTATGTACGGATGCGAGTGTTGGTATGTATTTGTATGTGTGTGAGAGAGAGATCGAGTTTACGTATGTGCAAGTAAATATCCCTATTTCTTTGTATGTTTGTGCGAGCGTGTGATCCAAAGACTAAAAAAAAAAAAAAAAAAAAAAAAAAAAAAAAACTTACAAACAACGACATCAAAAGCATTGAACTTCAGAGCGCGCAAAGCCAGCGTACTTGGGTCACGGATAACAATGTGCAGCAACAAACAATTTAGTCATCTTCCACAATAACAGACTTGCCGTGGATAATGAGGCTCAATCAACAACATTTCAGCGATTGAGGAGACCGCTATCAGTCGTTTATTGCTCGACTCTCTCTCTCTCTCTCTCTCTCTCTCTCTCTCTCTCTGTCTCTGTCTGTTTCTATTTCTCTCTCTCTCTCTCTCTCCTTCTCTCTCTCTCTCTCTCTCTCTCTCTCTCTCTCTCTCTGTCTGTTTCTATTTCTCTCTCTCTCTCTCTCTCTCTCTCTCTCTCTCTCTCTCTCTCTCTCTCCCTCTCTCTCTCTCTGTCTCTGTCTGTTTCTATTTCTCTCTCTCTCTCTCTCTCCTTCTCTCTCTCTCTCTCTCTCTCTCTCTCTCTCTCTCTCTCTCTCTCTCTCTCTGTCTGTTTCTATCTCTCTCTCTCTCTCTCTCTCTCTCTCTCTCTCTCTCTCTCTCTCTCTCTCTCTCTCTCTCTCTCTCTCTCTCTCTCTCTCTCTCTCTCTCTCTCTCTCTGTCTCTCTCTCTCTCTCTCTCTCTCTGCCTGTCTGTTTATATTTCTCTCTCTCTCTCTCTCTCTCTCTCTCTGTCTCTCTCTGTCTCTCTCTCTCTCTCTCTCTCTCTCTCTCTCTCTGAGTCTAGCTGCCGTGGTGATCGGACGTGTCTTTGCCTCCTCTCCGCCGCAGCCCCGCAACTCAGCAAACCATGCCTTCTCATGGTCCCGCAGTGTCAGAGGGTAATCTGACCCCTCCCCCAGGGTTTGAGGGGGCCAACCTGGGGGCTTCCCTGGTGCTTCCTCGGGCAGCTAGCCCGAGCCCTCTTCCCCAGGGTGAAAGGGAACCCCTGGCCCAGGGTAATGTGCCCCCCTCCCAGGGTACCGGGACCTCAGCCCTAGGATATGGGCCCCCTGGCAGCGTGGGTCAGAGCTGCCCCCCCGCCCACGAGAATGGGCACCCCCATGGCAGTCAGGGTCAAGGCTGCCCCCAGGCCCAGGGTGAGGGGTATTTTTTCAGCAACATCACCAGCAATGACAACAGAGCAAACAACCATACAGAAAACAGGAAATCAATATATCAGTGCGGCAGTGTTACAATAGTGCTTAACACAATTTTGTGCTTCATTGCAACAAAAAGGCCGTGGCCAAGGTCTGTCCTCAGTGATCAAATCAGAAAATACTACAGACCGTCTGAAATCGAAGAGGCCCATGACATTGCCATCAACATATCAGACTCTAGAAAACCTAGAAATACGACACGGGACACTAAACGGATGACGAACATTATCGTGCATACTATGCTTGATCAATGTGTTGAAAATCCAAATATTGTGTTCGTAACAACAACGACGGACACCCCCCCAACAGACTGGTCGCCACCAAAGAAACCAGGTATTTCAACAACTTTTGTAAAATTCTTCCAAAAGTGTACAGACCAGGGAACACAGACCTACAGTGGGCCCTCTTACACAGACCAAAATCTGATGGAAAACAAGATCGACCTGCTGATCGGAATGTTTTCTGAACAGAAGGCATCTTTTAATAGAATCATAGGGCAAGGTGCAATATGTCCCTCCCCCAACCTCCCATCTCCCACCCATGGGCAGAATGCATACGAAACATTTCCGTTTGCATCTCCTCCCCCTACCTCCACCCCGATACCCACGACCAGCAATCCTTCCCACCCGATACCCTCCTCTCTCTCCCTGCCTGGACCTCCCCACCCGTTATCCTCCCTCCCCCTGCCTACGGTCAGCCAGCCGCCTCGTGCCCTTGCTGACTCGCCGGTCCCCAACTCTGCTGAGCCATCTACGCGCCCCACCATCAACGCTCCCAGCCAGCAGACCCCCGCCCCTACAGGAGACATACCCGCCTCCCCGAAGCATGATTCAACCACGAACTCTCTCTCCGTCAGACCGAAAACAGGTATGCAGAATAAGACCAGGCATGAAGCTTCTACACAGGTATCCCCTAAACGAAGCTCCAAAAAGAAACAAAAGAAGAACAAGCAAGAGCAACTCGATCCCAACCGCCACTGGGAGGAAACAGCTCAGCAGCAGGTGGAAGGAGCTTCCGCCCCCCCTCCTGCCCCCCCGCCTCCAGCAGGGCACTCAGTCATAATCAATAATTATGCTGAGAAAACAAGAGTCAATCACGAAACAACGAAACAAGCACAATCCACCCAAGACGACGATGACGAAGGTTATGTCAAGGTCGTATCAAGGAACAACAAAAGAAAAGCAAGAGAAGAACAAACTCCAAAGCCGCTAAAAGGAGCAGACCGACCTGACACAGTGTACCTCTATATTACCAGCTGTCATCCAGACACAAATGAAGAGGACATTGAAAATCACCTCTGTGAACAATTCGAAAACATAACAAGTGTAAAAGCACACCGCACCAAGATGACCCATGATTACTACACCAGTTTTACAGTGTCAGTAAGAGGAAAGGACATAAAGCCAGATATTTTCATAAACTCAGACGCTTTCCCCGCAAATGTGAAAGTGTTCTTAAATAAAAACAAGTACAAGAACGACCAGAACGTTTGACCAGGCATCGCCGTCAGCAATGCCTGTGACAAGATCGCACGAGGTCATAAAAATAGAACACATTAACGCACAATCTCTCCTCGGGCACTTTGACGAAATTAAAATGCTAATTGAGGAGAGAAACATAGACATTCTGTGCATCAGTGAAACATGGCTCCACCAGGAAATGGTTAGTAATTTCATAACTGTTCCAAATTTCAATATCTATAGATGCGATGCAGGGCGTGGAGGAGGAGTATGTATGTATGTACGGGATAACCTGAAATCAACCATGATATCTCCTACAGCAGTTAATAATACTGCCGTAGAAGATGTCTGGGTTACCGTACAGAGCAACATGCTTCCTTCCATTATTATTGGCGTAGTCTATAGGCATCCTCATGCAACTTTAGAATCTTTTGAATACTTAGAACAAATCTTTAGAGAAATGTCATTGAAAAATAAACCATTCTTTATCTTAGGTGATTTAAATGATGATTTGACTAAATCTAATGCTAAATTACCTAAGATAATAAAGAAAAATAAACTAGAACAAATTATAGATAAACCTACACGTATTACAGAAAACACCTCATCCTTATTAGATGTAATAATAACTAACAGGTCAGACATTATCCATCATACGGATGTCATCCCGTGTCATATTGCTGACCATGAACTTCTCACACTCACATTAAATATAAAGAAACCAAAGCGACCACCGATAACAAAAACATTTCGTGACCTTAAGCATTATAATCTTCAATCATTCATCGAGCTCATCAGATCTAAAGAGACGATGCTCTTAAATATCTTTTCAACAGATGATGTAGACAAACAGGTAACTATCCTTACGGAAGTGATTAAAAACAGTATTGACGCGTTGGCACCTCTTGTAACGAGAGTCGTCAGACGTCCCCCTGCTCCTTGGATAGATGACGACATCAAGAGGGCTATTAAAGACAGAAATAATGTCCACCATAGTCTCAAAAATAACAGAAATGATGCCGCCCTTAAGGCAGATTATAAAATAAAAAAGAAAAATGTTAAACAGTTAATACAAAGTGCAAAAACAAATTATTTCAGAAACAGATTCATAGAATATAAAAACAATTCGGATAAAACATGGAAAATTATTAAGTCAATCGTACCTAGCAACAAACACCACACTGATAATCGTACAAGTTCTACACAAAGCACAGAGTATTTTAACGACTTCTTTTCAAAAATAGGTAAACTAACTTATGAACAAACAAATGCGTCTACATTACAGCAAAATATAAATCAAGCTATGCCTACATCTAATATTTTCAGACCAAAACCAATTGATGTGGAGACTACTATCCTAGTAATAAAACACCTTCGCGAAACAAATGCTGTAGGAGCAGACGGTATTGCTTTGCGCTTTATTAAGGATAGTCTACCAGCAACCGCACATTATCTGGCGGTCATAATTAACACTTCCCTGGTCACTGGTGTTTTTCCATCGCT
>NW_028234433.1:28707405-28709905 GCF_977035675.1 Penaeus japonicus
GGGAAGGAAGGAAGGGGAAAGGAGAGGAGAGGGGAAGGAAGGGGAAGGAGGGGGAGGATCGAGGAAGGAAGGGGAAGGAAGGGGAGGAGAGGGGGAAGGAAGAGTAGGGGAAAGGGGAGGGGAAAGTGGAGGAGAGGGGGAAGAAAGGGTAGGGGAAAAGGGAGGAGAGGGGGAAGGAAGGGGAAGGAGGGGGAGGAGAGGGGAAGGAATGGGAGGGAAGAAAGGGGGGGAGAGAGGAAGGAAGGGAAAGGGAGAAAAGGGAGGAGAGCAGAAACAAGGGGAGGGGGAGGAGCAGGGAGACGGAGAGGGAGAGTCATGAAACTATACACGTCATGACAAATGTCAAGAGCTTTTCATGTTGACTGATACTGTTTATTCAATCTATCGAAATTGCAACGCATTTTGATCGTTGCATGTGATATTGGACGGCCATGCAAATGCAGAGTGAATGAACACACACAAACACACAGAATGTTATCTAGAGTTACGTTATAACAAAGGTAAAAGGGAGCATGCATGCATATGTTGCAAATGAAATATATTGTAATATTTACAATAGTGATACGGTTGTACCACAGCTTGTATCATAGTCAGGAAAAATATATTCATGATACTGATTATGATTATTGCAGTGATGAAGGTTGATTATAAATTATAATGATAATGATGATGGGAATATGATAATGATGACAATGATAATGGTAGTGACGGTAAAAAAAATATTCCGATAATAATTATTTCAGTAAAGATGGTAAGAAAAATGTTTTAATGGTGACACTAATAAGAATGAAATTGTTTGTTATGATGATGTGGATGGTGATGATGATGGTGATGATGATGATAGTGATGGTGATGATGATAATGATAGTGATGGTGATAAGGATGGTGATAGTGATGCAGTATGGTGAAGATGATGATAATGCTACTGCTGATGGTGATGGTGATGATGATAATGAGAATAATGCTGCTGGTAATAATAGCGATGATAATAACAGTAATAATATTAATGAATCTCATAATAATAATGATGATAACAACAAAATGATGATGACGACAACAACAATAATAAAAAATAATAATGATAATGATCACAGTAATAATAACAAAACTGATGATAATAATGGTATTAATGATAAAAATGATGATAATAACAATGATGATCACCATACTAATACTACCACCATCGACACCAATGATTAAAAAAAACAATGATAATAACAATAACGAAAATAAATACAAAACAAATACAAAACATACCCAAAAACAAAGGTTAAGAAGTGTCAAAAATTCCCCTTATTCTCCATCCCTTCTATTTCAATGATGGGCGCCCTCGCAACATTAATAAATAATGCATAATTTTTAAATATTAACATTATACATTTACGGATATGTGTCTACATGTCTGTTAGGAAATCCGAATCAGATTACATCACTTAAATCTCATTTGTGTGTTTATGCGAGTGTGTATGTGTCTGTCTTCTGAACGAACGGGCTCGCCTCAGTGCACAGAAGCCCGACGAAGCATCTGCTCCACAAATCTAGCTTATCCTTATCCTCATCTTCTGTACGAGCGCGCGCTGGTATGCATGCGTGTTACTAAATGAGCGAGTGTTTTTGGCTTTAGCCCTGATATAGAACCTTCCATTGATATATTATTCGCACATTGGTTTGAGAAGCAGTTGAGAAGTACTATCATTGATTGCTTGGTGGGATATCCTGTGTTTCGAACGCTCTAGTTCCTATGCAGAAGTGAGCGCGTTACCACTAAGCCACTCTTTCTCATACACACACAAACAGGAGGAGAGAGAAAGAGAGAGAGAGACTGAGTGAGTGAGAGTGTGAGATAGATAGATAGATAGAGAGAGAGAGAGAGAGAGAGAGAGAGAGAGAGAGAGAGAGAGAGAGAGAGAGAGAGAACGAGGATACATAACCACATACAGACACACAAAGAGAGAGAGAGAGAGAGAGAGAGAGAGAGAGAGAGAGAGAGAGAGAGAGAGAGAGAGAGAGAGAGAGAGAGAGAGAGAGAGAGAGAGAACGCGGATACATAACCACACGCAGACACACAAAGAGAGAGAGAGAGATGGATAGAGAGAGAGAGAGAGATAGGTGGATAGATGGATAAAGATAGAGAAAGAGAGAGAGAGAGAGAGAGAGAGAGAGAGAGAGAGAGAGAGAGAGAGAGAGAGAGAGAGAGAGAGAGAGAGAGAGAGAGAGAGAGAGAGAAAGAAAGAGAGAGAGAGAGCAAGAAAGAGAGAAAGAGAACACTAATACACAAGCACAAAGTACACCATGTATTGTAAGTGTAAACCGCTCTACTAGATTGCTGTAAAAAATCTATCCCCAGGTACCAAGACTTTCTAGCTATGAATAACAAGTAGCACTTATAGGAAATCCTTAAAATCCTTCTGACAGAAAATGAATAGGACGCTCTTTTTTCACGGGATAAGATCGGGTCTTTAAGATTACGTTAAGGAACTGTAAGATCTATTGGAATTCA
>NW_028234433.1:28714905-28719905 GCF_977035675.1 Penaeus japonicus
CTCCTGCAACCAATGAGACTGCAAGGAAGACAAGAAGTCCCTCTCCTGCAACCAATGAGACTGCAAGGAAGACAAGAAGTCCCTCCTGCAACAATGAGCTAAAAGGAAGACAAGAAGTCCCTCTCCTGCGACCAATGAGTCTGCCAGGAAGACCAGAAGTCCCCCTCCTGCGACCAATGAGTCTGCCAGGAAGACCAGAAGTCCCCCTCCTGCAACCAATGAGTCTGCCAGGAAGACAAGAAGTCCCTCTCCTGCGACCAAAGAGACTGCCAGGAAGACCAGAAGTCCCCCTCCTGCAACCAATGAGACTGCCAGGAAGACAAGAAGTCCCTCTCTGCAACCAATGAGCTAAAGGAAGACAAGAAGTCCCTTCTGCTTCTGACAATATGGAGACTGCTGAGAAAGATCCTCTGCACAAGAGCTGCCAGGACAAGAAGTCCCTCTCCTGCAACCAATGAGACTGCAAGGAAGACAAAGAATCTCCTCTCCTGCAACCGATGAGGACTAAAAGGATGCAATGAAGCCTCTCCTGCAACCGATGAGACTAAAGGAATGACAAGAAGTCCCTCTCCTGCAAACCAATGAGACTAAAAGGAAGACAAGAAGTCCCTCTCCTCACGCAACAACCATTGAGACTGCAAGGGGAAAGACAAATGAAGTCCCTCTCCTGCGACCAATGAGTCTGCCAGGAAAACAAGAAGTCCCCTCCGGCAAAGCAACCGATGAGGACTAAAAGCAAAGGAAGACAAGAAGTCCCTCACTCTCTGCCACCAATGAGACTGAAAAGGAAGACAAGAAAGTCCCTCTCTCCTGCAAAACCCATTGAGGACTGAAAGGAAGACAACAAGTCCCTCTCCTGCAACCGATGAGACTAAAAGGAAGACAAGAAGTCCCCCTTCTTTCACCTGCGACCAATGAGTCTGCCAGGAAGACCTATGAAGTCCCCTCTCATGCCTGTCAACCAATGAGACTAAAATACAAGGAGAGACAAGAAGTCCCTCTCCTGCAACCAATGAGACTAAAAGCCAAGGAAGACAAGACAGTCCCTTCCATGCAACCAATGAGACTGCAAGGGGGAAAGACAGAAAGTCCTCTCTCTGCAACAACTAATGAGACTGCAAGGAAGACAGAAAGTCCCTCTCCCTGCAACTAATGAGAGCTCAAGAGAAGTCCTCTCTCCTGCAACCAACCGATGAGATGCAGGAAAAGAAGGACAAGAAGTCCCTCTTCTCCTGCAACCCAATGAGACTGCAAGGAAGACAAGAAGTCCTCTCTCCTGCAAAACCAATGAGGACTGCCAGGAAGACAAAGAAAGTCCATCTCTCCTGAAACCAATGAGACTGCAAGTAGAAGACAAGAAGTCCCTCTCCAGCAACGCCAATGAGGACAGCCAGGAAGACAAAAAGAAGATCCCCTCTCTCCTGCAACTAATGAGACTGCAAGGAAGACAAGAAGTCCCAATCCTGCAAACCCGATGAGAGACTGCAAGGAAGACAAAGGAAAGACCTCTCCTCTCCTGCAAAACCAATTGAGACCTGCAAGTGAAGACAAGAAGGTTCCCCCTCCTGCAAACCGTATTGAGGACTGCAAGGAAGACAAGAAGTCCCCATCCTGCAACCAAAGAGACTGCAAGGAAGACAAGAAGTCCCTCTCCTGCAACCAATGAGACTGCAAGGAAGACAAGAAGTCCCCCTCCTGCAACCGATGAGACTGCAAGGAAGACAAGAAGTCCCCCTCCTGCAACCGATGAGACTAAAAGGAAGACAAGAAGTCCCCCTTCTGCAACCAATGAGACTGCAAGGAAGACAAGAAGTCCCCCTTCTGCAACCAATGAGACTAAAAGGAAGACAAGAAGTTCCCCTCCTGCAACCGATGAGACTAAAAGGAAGACAAGAAGTCCCTCTCCTGCAACCAATGAGACTAAAAGGAAGACAAGAAGTCCCTCTCCTGCAACCAATGAGAATAAAAGGAAGACAAGAAGTCCATCTCCTGCAACCAATGAGACTGCCAGGAAGACAAGAAGTCCCCCTCCTGCAACTAATGAGACTACAAGGAAGACAAGAAGTCCCCCTCCTGCAACTAATGAGACTGCAAGGAAGACAAGAAGTCCCCCTCCTGCAACCAATGAGACTGCCAGGAAGACAAGAAGTCCCTCTCCTGCAACCAATGAGACTAAAAGGAAGAAAAGAAGTCCCTCTCCTGCAACCAATGCTACTGCAAGGAAGACGAGCTGTGCGCACCACAAGAGCAACGGATCAAGCACCCGCGGCAACGGAAGAACCTCTATGTTGCAAGGCGCACTGCCAGCGACAATTTCTCTTCAAATACGGAATGTTGTAGAACGAATTCATGCGTATCTCTAATGTGGAAACTTACTCCTTACCAAGTTTCAAGTGTAAATCACATGTATGGTTGAAATCCACATACAGGCAATGTTAACCGACGTGGTTATATAGATAATGTATAATATACGATAGTATGCCTTATATGCCATCTAATGTTAGACTTTAAGATAGGAATCATTAGATTTACTATCCTTTAGTCTGTAAAAGCATTTACTATGATAATAGCCAAAACGATGTATTTGTAATCAATAAAGTGCGTAAAAAGAGCGAGAGATAGATAGATAGATAGATGGAGAAAGAGAAAGAGAGAGAGAAAGAGAAAGAGAGAGAGAGAAAGAGAAAGAGAAAGAGAAAGAGAAAGAGAAAGAAAGAGAGAGAAAGAGAGAGAGATAAAGAGAGAGAGAGAGAGAGAGAGAAAGAGAAACGAACCATCGGCAGGTTGACGCCATCGCCATTGTTGGGGAAAAAAAGAAGAGAGAAAAGCGTCGCGTGCGACCGTGATCGTCTTTTGTTTTAATATTTTGGTCGATGTTCATGTTTTTTGACGCGGTGGTAGAATTCTAATTGGCCTCGCGGTTTTGTCTTGTTTGTTTGTGTGCATGTGTGTGTGTGTGAATATGTGTGCATGTGTGTGTGTGTGTGTGTGTGTGTGTGTGTGTGTGTGTGTCTGTGTGTGTGTGTGTGAATGTCTGTGTCTTTGTGTGCGT
Organism: Penaeus japonicus; assembly: GCF_977035675.1. Classification (NCBI taxonomy): domain Eukaryota; kingdom Metazoa; phylum Arthropoda; class Malacostraca; order Decapoda; family Penaeidae; genus Penaeus; species Penaeus japonicus. Next base: position 28,717,958 of record NW_028234433.1, read on the forward strand.
GTGTGTGTGTGAATGTCTGTGTCTTTGTGTGTGTGTGTGTGTGTGAATGTCTGTGTCTTTGTGTGTGTGTGTGTGTGTGTGAATGTCTGTGTCTTTGTGTGTGTGTGTGTGTGTGTGTGAATGTCTGTGTCTTTGTGTGTGTGTCTGAGTGTCTGTGTCCGAGTGTCTGTACCCTCGCCTATGAGTGTTTTATTTCCCTATCTTTATACACCTGAAAACTATGAGACATATTTCCCCTTGCCTGTAATACGAAACCTAAAAAAGTAAACCAGCCGAAAAAACGAAGTGAAGTACTTTGAAATCAGAAAAAAAGTCACAACATACTTACTGCCACGAAAGGAAATGAAGGCGACCTTTTCATATGATAAAAACTGATGAATATTAGAAGGCAACTTTGCCAGTCGCATTTGCCGCCATAGTGGTAGTGTGAAGCAGCAATTTCTCCCATGTTATTTTTTTTTTCACGATTGCCTTTCTTTCTTTTTTTCTTTCTTTTTTTTCTCTCTCTCTTTCTTGCCTTTTTGCTCTTATGTTCTTTCTTCTCTCTCTTTCTCTCTCTCTCTGTTGCTCTTTTATCCTTACATTCTTTCTTCTCTTTATCTCTGTCTCTCTGTCCCTCTCTCTCTCTATTGCTCCTTTACCCTTACATTCTTTCTTCGCTTTATCTCTCTCTCTCTCTCTTCCTCTCTTTCGGTCTCCCTGTCTCTCTCTCTCTCTGTCTGCCTCTCTCTCACTCCTCACTTACACACCCACTCACTCTCTTTCTGTCTCTCTTCCCCCCTCTCACTCTAGCTTACTCACTCATTCTCTCTCTCTCTCTCTCTCTCTCTCTCTCTCTCTCTCTCTCTCTCTCTCTCTCTTTCTTTACCACACACACACACACACACACACACACTCTCTATCTCTCTCTCTCTTTCTCTCTATTTTTTCTCTCTCTTTTCACTCTCTCTTCTTTCTGATCTTTCTATACCTCTCTCTATTTCTCATTCCCCCTTCTCTCTCTGCCCCCCCCTCCCTCTCTCTCTTTTGCTTTTTTACCCTTACTTTCTTTCTTCTCTTTATCTCTTTCTCTCCCTCTGTCCCTCTCTCTCTCTCTCTCTCTCACTTCCTCACTCACTCACTCTCTTTCTGTCTCTCCCTTCCTCTCTCTTTCTCTCTGCCCCCCCCCTCTCTCTTTCTCTCTATCTCTCACTTACTTACTCATTCTCTTTCTGTCTCTCTTTCTCTCTTTCTTTTTCACACACACACACACACACACTCTCTCTCTCCCTCGTTTTCTCTCCCCCTCTCTCTTTCTTTCTGACTCTTTCTTTCACTCTATTTCTCATTCTCTCTCCCCCACCCCCTCTCACTCACTCACTCACTCATTCTTTCTATTTGTCTCTCTCCCTCTCTCTTTCTTTCTTACTCTCTCTCTCTCTATTTCTCACCCCCCCTCTCTCTCTCTCGCTCGTTTGCCCCTCGTCACTCCCTCCTCGCTCTATAGCTCTTTATCTTGCTCTGGCTCTCTAACCCTATCTATGTCTATCCCCTATCTCTCTCGCTCTTTCTTCACCCCCTCCCCCCTCCCCGTCTCCCTCCCCCCCTGTCTTCTCATTACGTCGTCCCTCGGCGCTTGTTTCCTGACGTTTAATTTCTAGAACCGGGATGTAGGGTAAGGGGAGAGGGGGGAGGAAGGAGGGAGGGGGGAAGGAAGGGATGGCGGAAGGGAGAAGAGAAGGAGGAGGAGGAGAGGAAGGGGAAGGTGGGGGGGGACGTTTAATTTCTAAGGAGAAGGGGTGAGGGGATGGGAGGAGGGAGGGAGGAAGGGAGAGGAGGAGGAGGAGGAGGAGAGGAAGGGGGAAGGTGGGGGGAGGGGGGAGGAAGGGAGAAGAGAGAGAGGAGGAGAGGAGGAGGAGGAGGAGGGGGGGGGAGGTGGGGGGAGGGGGGAGGGGGGAGAAAGGGAGAA
>NW_028234433.1:28722405-28727405 GCF_977035675.1 Penaeus japonicus
GAGGGCAAAGTTAAGTCCTGCCTTCCTCCTCTTCCTCCTTTCTCCCTTCCCCCACTTCCGTCTTTCACCCCCCCCCCCTTATTCTTCTCGTTCCTTTTTTCCCATCCCCCCTTCAACCCCTTTATTCATCTCGTTCCTTTTTCCCTTGCCCCCTTCACGCCCCCCCCCCCTTATTCCTCTCATCCCTTCCCCCTTCACCCCCCCCCCTTATTCCCCTCGTTCTCTTCTCCCCTCCACCCTCTCCCTCCTTCTTCTTGCTCTCGTTCCTTCTCCTTTCTCCACTCCTCCTTCACCCCCCTCCTCTTATTCCCCTCGTTCCCTTCTCCACTCCAACCCCCTTCTTCTTACTCTTGTTCCTTCTCCTCCCCCCCTCCCCCTTCCCCTCCCCCCCACCTTGTTGAAAAAGTTGTTCGACGACGGAATTTTAACGAATGAATGGGGTGTCTCGAGGGCCGGGTGTTATGTCTGGTATTGGGGAAAATTATGATAAAGATTTTAATGCACTTTGTAAATATTGCATATATATGTGGATATCTATATTTATATGTATATTTATCTACATCTTTATATGTATTTGTGTCTATCTATATCTGTCTCTGTATCTGTATTTGTATCTATTTCGTCTTTATTTGTATCTATCTATGTTCGTATCTGTATCCATCTATCTACATCCGTATATGTATCTATATCTATCTGTTTGAATCTGTATGAAGCTGTATATATGTGTATCTGCATATAACTGTATCCATCTATTATACTTACCTACTAAAGGTTACATAAACAAACACACACACAAGGACAATTCCCTTTCCCCCTTCACCCCCCCTTATTCCTCTCGTTCCTTTCTCCCCTCCCCCACTTCCCCCCTTAACCGCCCCTTATTCCTCTCGTTCCTTTTTCCCTTCCCCTCCTTATTCCTCTCATTCCTTTCTCCCTTTCCCACTTTACCCCTCCTTATTCCTCTCATTCCTTTCTCCCTTCCCCTATTTCCCCCCTTTATTCCTCTCATTCCTTTCTCCCTTCCCCCCTTTATTCCCCTTATTCCTTTCTCCCTTCCCCCACTTCCCCTTTTATTCCTCTCATTCCTTTCTCTCTTCCCCCCCTTATTCCTCACATTCCTTTCTCCCTCCCCCCCATTATTCCTCTCATTCCTTTCTCTCCCTTCCCCCACTCCCCCTCCTTATTCCTCTCGTTCCTTTCCCCCTTCCCCCCTTCATCCCCCCTTATTCCTCTCATTCCTTTCTCCCTTCCCCCACTTCCTCCCCATTATTCCTCTCATTCCTTTCTCCCTTCCCCCACTTCCTCCCCATTATTCCTCTCATTCCTCTCTCCCTTCCCCCCTTCACCCCTCCTTATTCCTCTCATTCTTTTCTCCTTTCCCCCACTTCCTCCCCCTTTTTCCTCTCATTCCTTTCTCCCTCCCCCCCATTATTCCTCTCATTCCTTTCTCCCTTTCCCCACTTCCCCCCTTTACCCTCCCTTATTCCTCTCATTCTTTTCTCCTTTCCCCCACTTCCTCCCCCCCACTTATACCTTTCATTCCTCCCTCCCTTCCCCCTCCTTATTCCTCTCATTCCTTTCTCCCTTCCCCCCTTCATCCCCCTCCCCTTATTCCTCTCGTCCCTTACCCCACTTCCCCCCTTCACCCCTCCTTATTTCTCTCATTCCTTTCTCCCTTCCCCCTCCTTATTCCTCTCATCCCCCCCCCCTTCCCCCTCCTTATTCCTCTCATTATTTTCTCCCTTTCCTCACTCCCCCCTTATTCCTCTCATTCTTTTCTCCTTTCCCCCACTTCCTCCCCCTTATTCCTCTCTCCCTTCCCCCACTTCCCCCTCCTTATTCCTCTCATTCCTCCCCCCCTCCCCCCCGAGCACTGAAGGAAGGACCCTTTTCCCCGCGGAGGAGGCCAGCCGAACGACCGCCTTTGCATCCAGACGAGTCAATCAGTGCAGTTAGCGGCGTCCTCGATGCCACCACCTGCTTGTCCTCCCTCGCTCCAGCTGGCAATTACACGGTCAATGTGATTATTTGCGGCCAGACTCGACACGAAGGGCGCACTTGTCTCGCCTCGCGTTTCGGAGCTTCGGTTGTGTTGACACCCTTTGGGGAGACCTTTTTTTCGAACCGGTTCGGAACTGTTGAGACCCTCCATTAAAACCCCCCCCCCCCCCCTCCCCTTTTGGAATTCGTGTGCCGTCCGTGGTGGTGGTGGTGCTTCTTTACGTGTAGGAGGGCGTCCACGCTCGAACTTGGCACCCGTTGGCACCATTTGGCAATTATTGATTCCTTCCCATTGACTTCCGGAGACATGATCGGTACCCCTTAAGTCTCGTTCGCTTTAATGGATACTCGTCTTTCATGTGGCGGTTTGTTGCTCTTGCGTTAAGAAATATTTGTCTGTTTGTCTGTTTGTCGTGTTTACTGTTTCTTGATCTTAGTGAGGAGACAGGTATGTTTAACCTTCTTTCTTCCAAATATGTATCAACATAAGTGTGTTTGTTTGCTCTCTCTCACACACACAGACACACACACAAACACACACACACAGAAACACACACACACACACACACACAAACACACACAGAAACACACACACATACACACAAACAAACACACACACACACACACAAATACAAACACACACCCACACACGCACAAATCCGAGAGCCCTATCTCGGCAGGACAACCGTGGTTCTCCCTCCAACTTCTATCCGGCGATGCGTGAATCAGCTGAGTGTTTGGAATTCCTATCCATTGCCAAACGTTTCCCAGAAAAGTCACCCTCTGTCCCTCCAAGTCTCATTCCTCTTCGCCATTTCCCAGTATGTTATTCATTTCCTTTTCCTTTTTTTCCTCCGGGAATGAAGGATTATAGTTGTGGTTTTCTAAAAGGGAAGATAGAAGAGAGAAAAAAGTTTTTATTTTTGTTTTGACTTTTTTGTTCTTTTTTTTTCTTTTTTTTATCGACTATGAGATACGCGATCCTTCATAGATAGCATCGAATGGGTATGGACTCTCGTTTCCTTTCCATAGAGCGTGATATAGGCCGGCATTCACGCTGTTGCGTCGGAATGGACGTCGAAACTCGGTCTCGTTGTTGTGGGTAATTGAAGTTGAATGTGTATATGTATGTATATATATATATATATATATATATATATATATATATATATATATATATATTTATATATGTATGTATGTATTATATAGATATAGATAGATATATTATACACATATAAATACGCATCTATCTATCTATCTACACACTCACACACACAAAAAAAAAAAGAAAAAAAAAACACAAACATGTATATGTATATTTATATGTGTACATTTATGTATATATAAACATAAATGTATATATATATAATATATATATATATATATATATATATATATATATATATATATATATATATATATACACATAAGTATAATGTACACACACACACACACACACCACACACACACACACCACACACACACACACACACACACACACGCATAATATATATATATATATATATATATATATATATATATATATATAATATATATATATATATATATATATATATAATATACATGTATGTACATATACACATTCTTATTCTTTTATTAAAACATTAATTCAAATAGCAATTATCATGATCTGAATGTACTGTCTTATGACTGTGTACATGATACTTCTCACTTACATAAACATGCTTGTACAGAATAACAATTATCTTACGCACGGACACTGACGCAATGTATATCTATCTTTGTATCTATCTTTGCATATATTTATCCATCTCTATTCTTGCATCCAGTCATCTGCTTGAATGAATGTCCACGCTTACGAGACTCTCACTTGCAGATATCATCTTTATGAACATCAGCCTGAAGCCATTTTTACTTTTCACGGAAGAAGAAGAAGAAAAAAAAATGCCCGTGAGTATTGACTTAATATTAAAGTTATATTAGACTGAATTTGCTCCGATTTTTTTTTTTCTTCTCTGTTTTTGCTTCTTCTATTATTTCGTTATTTTTTTCTGTTACAGGTGTTCTTCCTCGTGTATGCAGTTTCACTAAAGCCATTATAACAATATGCAAGTTTCTGTTTCTTTTTACGTAATGATAAAAGTGTTGTAACTTCTATCTCATATTCTTGACAAGAATATCAGATACCATCAAACAAAACTGTTTTTCTCGTCTTATGTTCAACCTCACCGTGTTTCATTGAATAAATCTTCTCGCCTTTGACTAATTCAGCCATTGACTCTTCCAACTCACTCATCGAATACACATGAATGATTTACAGCAAGAAGAACAAACATCCACTCCCCAAGGCATATGGCATGCAGGCTACTAATCCTACACTACTAAATCAGGGATGGCACTGGACGCAGAAATGAACAGTGCCTCTGAACGCTCTCCGCCCTCCTTTCCAATCGAGCTGACTGGAGGTTCCGTGCATTTCATTTCGCTTTGGTCTTCATTTGGATTCATGTTTTAGGCGGAATGTTTTTGTTTTTCAAAAGGTGTCTTCGCGTGGGTGTCGAATTTTACTCTTTTTTTTTTTTATTGGTAGACGAAATTTGCATAACATTTGGACTGTAGTGAGTAAGGAACATCATTTCCTCTAACATAACATCCAGGGTCCTGTGACTCGCTGCTGATTTGTTGTCTTAATTCACACTAGAATAGATATGCAAATCTTCCCTGTTTTTCTGAGCATCAAAAATGTAACAATTCATCGTAAGGTTGCTTGGTAAACAGTCGATTTAACCTATCCGTCGCAGTAATTTTGATAACATCGGTACATTGTTGAATCAATAAGAGAAATGAACAAGGTTTACCAGCTGTTGTTCATTATTATTTTATTTATCATTATTTTGATTACATACACAGTGTCGCTACACAATGGAAGCTGAAAATAAAGAAAAATATACAAATAGATAAACACGTTGTCATGTATCGATCATGCCCCCTCTCCCGCCCCCACCCCTTCATAGGAT
>NW_028234433.1:28754905-28757405 GCF_977035675.1 Penaeus japonicus
TCTCTCTGTCTTTCTCTGTCTCTGGCTCTCTGTCTCTGGCTCTCTGGCTCTCTCTCTCTCTCTCTCTCTCTCTCTCTCTCTCTCTCTCTCTCTCTCTCTCTCTCTCTCTCTCTCTCTCTCTCTCTCTCTCTCTCTCTCTCTCTCTCTCACGCTCACTCTCACTATACATATATGAATATGCATTGGAACACACACACACACACACACACACACACACATATATATATATATATATCTATATTATATATAGATAAATATATAGATAGATTCATGTATATGAATAAAAATATGCCAGTCACACAAACAAAGCAATTAATATATGTTTGCCATATACCGTATATGTTTATATATATGTATATAAATATATATATATGTATATATATATATATATATATATATATATATATATATATATGTAAATATATATACACACACACACAATATATATATATATATATATATATACATATATATATATATATATATATATATATATATATATATATATATATATATATATCTTTATATACGAATGTGTGTACGTATGTATGTAACTACCTGTATGTTTTGTATAATCCTACTTTATGACTGTTTACCTTTCTAACTCTCTAGCCATGTATGGATAATTTCCTCATTTCACTAGAACGAGCTTCTAATCATCAGTTATCCCTTTGATGCTTCTCTTGCTAAGCCTGCAGACTCAGTCAATATTTTTTCGTGTACCATCCACTTCTGCTCTATCTTATTAGCCCCAAATACTTTATATTGCTAAGAGTGCCTCCGAGAAGTTAGGATTTTTTTTTTTTTTCAGATTTGGGTATTTAAAGTATTTTATATATTTTTAGCCTTAGGAAACTTCATAAAAAATTGATTCGCTCCTTTTTCGAATACTATTATCACATTTGGGTCAATTCTCCCTCCACTCTGGTTTCTGGAAGGCTGTGCATCTAAGTAATTCTCGTACACTTACTCATGCCTATGATCCACTTGATAGTCGTCACAAAGGTGTATTTCTTTCCCTGTTTTACCTGTATTTCCACTGTTCTTGCCTGTAAGAATAGCTATGTACAAAGCTATGTACCTCCACTCTATCTCTCATTTCTCTTCCTCTACTTCTCTTTCTCTCTCTCTCTCTCTCCGCCACCCATTCTCTTTCTTGCCTCCTCTCGCTCTTTATGTATCAGTCATTGTATCTGTCAACAACTCTTTTTTTCTTATCTCTACCTATTTACTTATCTATCCATCTATCAGTATATTAATCTACATATAGTGCAAGAAGCGATAACAGTGGCCATCGCCTCAAGGTCGACTTATTTTGCATTAAACTGTCTATTCTATGGATGAAGGTGGAAATAGGTGCCTGGGTGACCATCTAAGTTAGGTCAAGTTAGGTTAAAGTAAACTAAAATAGGTTAAGCTAAGCTAGGCTAAGCTAGGTTAGACTAGGCTTGGATAGGCTAGGCTAGGATAGGTCATGCTAGGATGATCTTCTAAGTTAGGTTTAAGTAAACTAAAATAGGTTCAGCTAGGCTAGGCTAAGCTAAGTTAGGCTAGGTTTGAATAGGCTAGGTTAGACTAGGCTTGGATAGGCTAGGCTAGGATAGGTCATGCTAGGCTAAAACAAGCTAGGTTAGATTAAATTAGGGTAGGATAGGTAATGTGTTTAGGTAAGGCTAGGTTAGAGTAGATCAAGAACATAAGAACTAGGGGATGAAAGTTAGACTAGGTTAGATCAGGTCAGGCTAGACTAAGTTTGATTAGATCAATGTAGGTTAGGTAAGGAACTAGGTTACAGAGAGACTCTCAATACAAGAAATATATAGATATTAACTTACAATGATTTGGATCCGATATTCAAATTTAATAGGATATACTAAGTACTTTGTGATGGTAACTGGACAGGATTATTCCCCAATCACCTCAAAAAGGGAGAGTAAAAGAAGTAAACAACAAAAACAACAACAAAAATAAATATATGGATAGAGAGATAAAGATATATATATAAATATTAAAAAAACAAACAAACTACCTTAAAATACCAAACACATGATCAACCTTTCAAGCAGGACTTTGACAGGAACTTAAAAGTGCAACATACTTGTTTACACGACATATACAAAGAGCCATTGAAATCCAGCCAGATGGTTTGCAAATCGGACTATCAAAGAAGAAAGTAAAAAATTCCCTGTAGGTCCTAATGAAGTTGTTTATGTAAATTTATCTTTGTGTTTATACTGATGGGGTCCTTTCTGATTTTATCAAGAGATGAAGGGCGCGGGAGAGGGAGGCTCCTGGAAGCGTTTTTTCATTTTAGATAAAGTAAATTAGGGGAGTGACAGAGAGAGTGGATATATATGTATGAATATATATGCACACACATGTATATATTTATGCATATACACACAAACGCACACACACACAAACACACACACACACACACACACACACACACACACATACATACATACATATATCTATCTATATATATATATATATATAT